>NW_020677037.1:0-1656 GCF_002925995.2 Terrapene triunguis
GCGCTGCCTGATGCTGCCGCTGCGGAGCGAGCTGGGCCCGGCGCCCGCGGGGGCTGTTGGGGTCCGGCCGCCCAGCCGGCCCCGGGCGGTGCTCAGCCGCTGCAGCGCGGTGAGGCCGGGGGCGGGACCGAGTGGGGCGCAGCGGCCCCGTCCTTGTGCTCCGCGCTGTGCCCCAGCCCCGCTGCTTGTGAGGGAGCCGGGCGCGTGTGCCTGAGTCTGCAGGCAGCCTGGGCCGCTGGCCCTGCCCGGGACACCAGGGGGTGGCAGGAGAAAGGGGGGGGGCGTTTCACCACTGAAATCAGCAAGTGACGATCTGCCTGTCCTGACGGGGTCCCTTCCCTCTTCCTTCCCCCCCTGCTCTGAAGCCTGATGGTGTTTTCAGAGAATTCCCCTTGAGCTGTGTTCCAGCCCCTAGGGCAAAGTTCCCAGTGTGCAGTGGGAGTCTAACGGGCTAGCTGGCATGGGTAGGTCTCAGCTACTCTCCAAAAGCTGAGCTGTCTTTTTTTCAAAGTAAATCTCCAGCTGTTCTAGGTGTGAAGACAGCCTTGCATTTTGTTATGTACACACTACAAGTGCTTCAGCAGCAGTGATGCCTCCTACATTGCTGGAAAGGATTTTTCTGTTGATGTAGTTAATCGATTTTTCTGAGAGGTGGTAGCCAAATTGATGAAGGAGTCATAGGAGTTAATCTCACTGGAGTGTGAGATTAGCCAAACTAATGTTTCTGAAGTGCTTAGAGATCATTGGATGAGAGATGCTGCAAGTGCAAAGGATTTAGACCCAAACGTTGTGATTCCAGTTGTCTTTCCCATCTAAATCATCAGTTCAGATGTAGTACGAGATGCCCAAAACACACAGGAGGTGTCTGAAATGCATTGTGTGGTGGAGACTGCCCAGTTCTAGAGGACAGGCGCTGTTGTTGTCATACTCTTTGGCAGTTTCAACTGAAAGTGCAAGCACTGACTGAGCATGACACAACCCCTCATCACTAGAAGTGGTCCCTCCAGCTCAGGGCTGTTGTTAGGTATCTTGAGTTTCAGACTACTAGTCCAGCTCCTTCCACCAGTACAGAAATAGCTTATGGGATGGGTGCCTGTGAATCACTCATTGGATTTCTTACTGTAATGTTAATAAGAGTTGGCTCAATAATAACAGAAGTTACAAAGTAGCTCTGTTTCTTTCCCTCTCACACTCCTGAGCAGTTACTTACCAAGAGTAAGATCTTTACATTCACTGAAAAGAATTTCTGTGTAACTTTCTTATGTTTTTTAAGACTGTCCCCACGTCTGTTTGTGAGCACTCTGTGCACCAGGAAAGAGAGGCGAGTAACAGAACAAACACACCGGATGATTCGGAGGGGAATGAGAGTGAGGAGAAGGCTGATGAAGATAGCGAGAGGGAGGAAGAGTGGGATACTGACCTTGAAATAGAAGGTACAAAATATCCCAACTGCCCTGGTTTGCACAGTGGTAGGAATCTCTTCCAGCACGACACAGGTTGGATCTGGCACAATTTGTCCTGTATCCGTAGAACAGTATCAAAACTGGCTGTGAACATACAATTTTCCCTGATCTTCTCTAGGTGAAGAGTGAATGTACTCTTAATTCCGTTTTCTTTCTCTTTACAAAACAAAGCAAAACCAAAAATAAACAACCA
>NW_020677038.1:0-1586 GCF_002925995.2 Terrapene triunguis
GGGGGGGAGCGATGCCATCAGTCGCTGCTCCCGGAGTGACCAGGTGGGGGGGGGCGTCCCAGGCCAAGATCTGTGTGGACAGAGGCTCCATAGGGCAGGAGGTCTCCCTGGAGGCTCAGGGAATGACCCACATCCGTGGGGCAGCACGGGGGGGGGGACACGGCCTGCATCCATGGGGCAGTGGTGGGGGGAGCTGGCCTGTGTCCGTGGGGCAGTGGTGGGGGAACGGCCTGCGTCTGTGGGGCAGTGGTGGGGGGGGCCCACGTCCATGGGGCAGCATGGGGGGGGGCCGGCCTGCATCCGTGGGGCGGGGTGGGGGGGATGGCCTGTGTGCATGGGGGGGCACTGACCCTGGCCCTAAGGGTCACGCTCTGAGGGGTACATTTCTCCGGCTCAGCAGCAAGGGCCATGCCGAGCCGTGGGGCTGTTCACACGTGCTGCGGCTCTGTCCCCGGCTGCCCCCCTGCAGCCGAGCCCTCGCGGGTTTGAATTTGCTGCGAGAAGCTGGAGGCTGCGGCGCGGGGCCTTACTCCTCCATCCCAGCCCCACAGGCAGCAGTTCTGCCCCACGGCAGGCTGGCGACTGTGGGGCGAGGTGAACAACAGACCGCAGAGCTGGGTCTAGCAGGGCGGAGGGGCAGAGACCCTGCCAGGTGCGGGCGGCTGGTCCCTGGTGACTCCAACCCCCCAGGAAATCGCCCGCGTAACCCTTGTGCCAGGCGGAGCCGGCAGCACCCAGGGCCGGGGTCCAGATCTAGCGGTTCCTTCCCATCAGTCCAGCACAGAACCGACTCGAGCCCTGTCATGGACTCCCAGGTCCTGCCCACTCCTGGCCCCGTGTGGTCCGTGAGGGGAGCCCCCTTCGGTGCGACAGCCCTTCTCAGGGGTCCCCTCTCTCCCGGGGTCAGGCCCCTCCACCTCCTGGAGCCGCACCTCTCTGAGCCTTAGCACGTCTGTCTCTGCCGTGGGCCCCCTCAGGGAGTCCACTCGCTCTGGGCCCCCGGGGCCTCCACCCCTGAAGGGAATAATGCCCCCCACCCCCTGCCTGTTCTCTAGCCCAGAGTGACTCTCAGCCAGCGTAAAACAGGAGGGTTTATTGAGCGTCTGGACCCAGCAGAGGAAACCCTCAGGGCCTCAGGCCTGGCCTCCCCAGCCCAGCACATCCCAGTCCCCCTGCATCCAGGTGGGCTCTGCTTGCTCCCCCTTTCCAGCCCTGAGCCCCCCTACTTTCCAGCTGGGCACCTGAGATCACCGGCCCCAAGTCCCGCCTCCATCCATTGTCTTCTGTCCAGGTAAACAGGGTCATAAACTGGGGCCTCCTCTCCTGCTTCTGTCCTCTGGGTGGAACCGGCTGGTCAGGTCACCAGGGTCCTTTCTTCCCAGCCCATTGTCCTCCCACTGGCCAGAACCGGCTGCGACTCCTGAGCTGGGTGTCCGGATCGTCAGGTCACCAGTCGCTGGAGTCTCCATCCTCCAGGCCATCGGCTGGGGTCCCAAGTTCCCTCTCTGGTCCTCTGTAACAACAAACTCCCTCTCCCCTCACCTCGTTAAACCAGCAACACCCAGGGACACTGAGTCCCCACCCCC
>NW_020677039.1:0-1221 GCF_002925995.2 Terrapene triunguis
GAGAAGGGAGGAAGTTGGGGCCCTGGGAAGGGGAGAGAATTGGGGGGCCCCTGGTGGGGTGAGGGGCCGGGGTGAGACCGTGATTGTTGGGGATGAGTATTGGGGGGGTGTGGGGAGGCCTTGTGGGGTGAGCTGGGGGGGCTCCTGGTAAGAGAGTGGGTGATAGGCGCTGGTGTGGGATGTGAGGGGGTCCTGGGGGGGTGTGTGTGTGTCAGGGGAAGGTAGGCTACATGAAGGGGGGAAGCCGGGGGGGGGGCTGGAGAAGATCTCATGGGTTTGGGGTGATGGAGAATCTGGGGGCAAAGGGGGGTGGGAGACCTCAAGGATCCTCATAGGTGCCGGGGGTGGGCTGCTGAGGGGTGTCAAGACGGCCCAGAAGCGGGGGGGGGTGTAGGACTGGGGAGGGTCTAGAGAGAGGGGTGGACATGGGTAGAATTTGGGGAGGAGAAAAGGGGGGCTGGCTAGGGGAGAGTTGATGGGGGGCCCTTGAGGGTCGGGTCTGAGAGCGAGGATGAGGAGGGGGGAGCTGTGAGGTGGGTGGGCACCTATGGTCCGGACTAGGGGGGGCATTTTGGACCTGCTGAGGGGATCGGGGCTTCATTGGTCCCTCCCCAGCATGTGGGAGTAACGGGGCGTCTCTCCCCTTCGCTCCCCAGGGGCCTGGTGGCCGAGAAGCCGGACGAGAGCCTCTTCTTCCTGGACACGGGGAGTGAGGAGAAAGGTGAGGGAGTGAGGGGGAGTTAGCTATGGGGGTCCCACGCTTTGGGTCAGCAGGCCCGCCCCCCCTCCCCCCCAGTTGGAGAACCAGGACGGGGGGCTCCCTCAGAGTCCAGTGGCTGCCTCAGCAGAGGGGCTCAACCTCTGCTCTGCTGCTTTGGGGGGATCCCTGCGGGGCACAGCCTGCTGGGGTAACCCTGAGCATGTCCCCTTGTCTGCATGCCTCAGTTTCCCCTTCTGTGGCTGGCAGGGGTTGCGTGCAGCGCCTGGTGCTGATCTCCACTGAGATCTCTAGATGTTACCGTAACCTTCCCCTCTGGCTTGCGGCAGCTGTGAGCCGAGGCCTTCCGAAGCGACATGTGATTTCACGGGGTGCCTTGGGAGGGGGGACTCAGCACAGCCTGAATGTCAAGCCCCCTAAGGCATCTGGAATCGGGGGGCCCCCAAAATCACAAGCAGCTTGAGGAAGCTTTGCCGTGGGTCGGTAGCGAGTCGCTCATCACG
>NW_020677040.1:0-1336 GCF_002925995.2 Terrapene triunguis
ATTAATCCTTTCTTCAGTGGGGCAGGCGGGCTGGGGTGGGGGTGGGGGAGAGAAGGGCACTGCCGGAGGGGGACAGGGGTGAGGTTGGCAGGGCTCCGCGGCAGACAAGCTGGCGCTATAAATACCTCAATGGTGGTTATAAAAAGCTTTCTGCGTGCGGGTCGCTGACCGTGAGCTGGATGCCGATTGGCCAAGAGGGTCCGGGGCAGTCTCGCGCCCGGCGGGCACGGTGCCACGGCCCGGAACCCTGGCTGGGCTCATCAGCTGAGCAGGGCCAAGCCCGGTTACCCCTTGGCTGGGAGGCCGCAAAGAGCACACGGGGCACTGCAAAACTGGGGCGGGGGCTCTCCTTGGAGCCAGGGCTGGCCTCGGCACTGGGGGTGCTGTGCAGAGGGGTCTCACCTCTGTCCCACCCCCGCTGCATCCAGCATGGTGGAAAATCAACCCCCGCCTCCTTCCTGACGGTCCCAGGAGCTGGGCCGAAGCCTCCTGGCTAAATCCCAGCTCAGGCTGCTCGCGTGGCCTGGACACTGCAGGTTTCCTGCCCTAGCCTGTTACTGTGGGGCTGTTCCGCCCCAGAGGCAGCTGCATTTTCAGCACTTGCCTTCCCCTCTGGGCGTGGCTGAGCCAGGGGAGGGCGCTGTCCCGGGGCTGAGACAGCTGGGCTCCTGCACACCTAGCTTGGCAGGAGGGTGTGAGCGTGGGCAGGGTCAGCCCCCCACCTCCCCCAGCACAGAGCCGCCTCGGTGAGCTGGAGCACAGTAAATTATTCATGCTGCGCTGCAGTTCCCGGCTGGAAAGCTGCAGGCTCAGGCCTCGTGCGGCCCAGGAAAGAGCCGGCCAGGGGGCTTTGCTGCTGCCAGCCAGGAGACGCAGCCCAGGTGGGTTTGACTGCCTGGGTCCCTCTCCAGGGTCTAGGGCTCTCGGCGTGGGACGGGGGACAGGGGCCGCTGTGGCTAACATCCCCATGGAGGGAGCAGCTTGTCAGCTCTAGCAGGGGGAGGAATCCAGCCCAAGGAGCCCTACAATAACATACCAGCATGCTCCGCCCCAGGAGACCCTACAATAACAAACCAGCAGGCAGCGAGGGGGAGGCGAGTTCCCATGTGCTGAGCGTCTCCTACAGGAGCTGGGTGCTCAGGGCTCCCTCCAGGCTCATTCGGAGGAGGGAGAATTTGGAGGCGGGGGCGTGAGGGGTACAGCAGCAAACTGCCATCGGGGAGGGGGGGATCTGTGCAGGGGAGGGGGAAGCAGCAAGGGGCTCGAGGCTGGGGGGGAAGGGGGGAAAGGCAGCTGGCATGAATGAGAGGGACAGAGGACTCCAAAGTGGGTGGGG
>NW_020677041.1:0-1177 GCF_002925995.2 Terrapene triunguis
CCGTGTGCCCCCAATGTGCCCTTGCTGCCCCATCACCCACTGCCCCCACCCCGTGTGCCCCCCACCATCCATTGCCCCATCAACCCACTCCCCCAATGTGCCCCACTGGCACTGCCCCCAAACCCATGTGCTCCCACCATTCCCCCAGCAGCTGCCCCCCAAACCTATGCGCCTCCATCACATCCACTACTGTCCCCCGTGTTATCCCCCCTCACTGCCCCCTGCCCGTGGGCCTCCCATACCCCCCACTGCCCCCTCCCCCACTTCCCTCAGACCCTGTCCCTAGAGTCCCCTTAACTCTGGCCTTGTCTCCATGCAATTTTCACACACACCCTGGTATGCTGGCAATCCTGCGGCCTCTCCCTCCATCCCAGCCTGTATCCCTCCCTCGACACTGTTGCAAGCACTAGTGTAGACAGCACTCAGGGGGGGTTAGCTCGGGCCCAGCAGGGCTAGACGCCCCCGAGGTTATTGTTATTTGAATTGCAGAGTTTCCAATCGATATGGGCCCCTTGTGCCGGGCAATGCACAGACCCCCCCCCCCCCCCGAGATCAGGCTCCCCCATGAGAGACAGTCCCTCCCCTGAACAGCTCAATAACCCATGGAGCCAAAGGAAGAATTATTATCCCGGCTATACAGAAAGGGAAACTGAGGCACGGAGTGATTAAGTGGCTCACCCTTGGAGTCCTGGCCTCCCAGCCCCTTCCTCCCCTGGTGCAGGACTGGTCCCCATAGGACCCCCGGAAGGGGTGTGGAGCCAGGTCCTCCCAAGGCTAATTGGTTTGGGATTAAGGGCAGGATTAATTGTTAACCCTTTCCCTCCCGGAGTCCACAGCATCTGGTGGCCTGAGCTGGGCTGGCGTCATCAGCTGACAGCGCAGGGAACTGGTGTGTGTGTGTGGGGGGGGCAGACAGAGCCAGGGAGCCTATAACGCTAGCTCAGCTCTTCCCAGACCCCCCCCCCCGCCCCCCCCCCCCCCCCTTCCTCTGCAGCCCTCCCCCCTCTGGCCTCCTCCCCCTGCCTCTCCGTCCTTCCCCGAGGGGGCCTCCCCTCCCCCGCTCCTGCAGCCTTCCCCTCTCTCCCCTCCCCCCCACCTGCAGCCTTCCCCTCTCCCCCACCTCTCTCCCCCCCTCCCCCCCACCTGCAGCCTTCCCCTCTCCCCCACCTCTCTCCCC
>NW_020677042.1:0-1000 GCF_002925995.2 Terrapene triunguis
AAGCATTGACTCTGTTAGTCTTAAAGGTGCCACAGGACCCTCTGTTGCTTTTTACAGATTCAGACTAACACGGCTACCCCTCTGATACTTGACAGGATAAACACAGTAAAGTAAACATACCTATCTAAGAAACTCTACCACTGCAAACCACAAAATCTTGCCTATGTAAGTTTATCTAAATATTACATATGGGAACTACAAAAGAAAAGTTTAATTTTAGTATTTTTGCCAAAGTATAAAACTATCCTAAATTATGGTTTAACTTGGCAGTCTTAAAAAGGATCAGTTAGTTTGATGAGAATCAGGGTATGTTGTTTACTGTGTATTGTTTTCCATGTGGTAAACATTGGCCTCTTACATTTGGTAAGGACAGTTTCCCCCCTCTTCTGGCCTTCAAACAACTCCTCAACCTCACCAACAGCTGCTGCTGAGTTTAGTTCCTTAAATCTAGATGACCAGGACTGTGGACCCACTTGAGCAGTAGCCTGAGGGACTTCCTTGTACTGCATGGGCCACAGCAAGTGAAAAACTTCATGTTCCCTAAAGACAATGAAAATAGAAGTTTCCATCCAACACATTGCTGGTGTAAAATCCCCAATGGTGACAAAGTGGAAAGGCCATGGCTTATGTACTCAAAAACCCAGAATGCTGCATACTGTTTTTGTTGCAAACTCTACCAGTTTAATGTTCCAGCCACATTGGGTTCTACGGGAACAAAGGACTGGAAAAATCTGGCATGCCATGAGAAGGCAGCAAATCACCAGAGAGCATTCCATAGGTGGAAAGAGCTTGAGATGAGACTAAGGTTAAAGGCCACCATAGATGATCAGCATCAAGAGAAGATTGAATCAGAGTCTCTTTACTGGCAAAATGTTCTGAAAAGGCTCATTGCCATTGTGAAAATGCTTGCTACCCAAAACCTAGCACTGTGTGGCACTTCAGATCATTTGTATGTGCCAAACAATGGAAACTTCCTTAAAATTGTGGAGCTGATGGCTGA
>NW_020677043.1:0-5757 GCF_002925995.2 Terrapene triunguis
CTGTTTTTTTTCACAATTACTATCTGGTAACCCTAATTATAGTGAACATATTATTCATCAAATTTCTGCATGAATAAGTTTTATCCTATGGGTTGTGCATGAAGTTTGTTATTAGTATTGCCTCAGCTATGTGATATCTGGAAATACTATTTCATCTGTGCGAGATGTAGTATTCTCATAGAAGCAGGAAATCCCAGGTTTCAGTAAAGGACTTTTATTTAACTGTTATATTAACAACATAATGGATGAGCCCAGATTCAATGTCTGACTCAGAGAACCTAAACTGTCTCCATGAGTGATCCCCTAAGTCAGTGGTTCTCAAACTAGGGCTGCCGCTTGTTTCGGGAAAGCCCCTGGCGGGCCGGGCCAGTTTGTTTACCTGCCGCGTCCGCAGGTTCGGCCGATTGCGGCTCCCACTGGCTGTGGTTTGCCGCTCCAGGCCAATGGGAGCTGCAGGAAAGGCGGCCAGCACGTCCCTCGGCCCGTGCTGCTTCCTGCAGCCCCCATTGGCCTGGACCGGCGAACCGCGGCCAGTGGGAGCTGCGATCGGCCAAACCTGCAGATGCGGCAGATAAGCAAACTGGCCTGGCCCACCAGGGGCTTTCCCTGAACAAGCGGCGGCCCTAGTTTGAGAACCACTACCCTAAGTCACATTCTCTTCTCCTCTCTGTTTGGAGGACTTAAGCTTTGTAAATGGAAGGAGTATCTGAACAACTCATTGGGGCTTTGGTTCTCTCAAGAACAGTGTATGAGAACTTTAGGGAGAGAAAGGTAACAAACAATCAGGCTTGCAGAATTTAATTAGGACATATGAAATCTCTTTTCCTTTTCCCTTGATAGACCACCACACACTGTTTACATAAGTGGATCTCAGATTTCAAGTGAGAATCTGCATGGATCATGCAAACATTAATGTTTGTTTCTCTTTAATATTATCTCCCAGTGAGTTCTTCTACCCCTTTTATAAATCTAAATATTTCAGTAAAAGAGAAAGATCAGTTCTTACAATGGTTGCCTTTAAAATGTTGGGCTTTGATAATATGGTGGTATCTAGCATCTAAAAAGCTTAGCGTAGTAAACTAAGCTCAATAGTTTGGATATCACTGCATGATAACTCCTGGCAAATGTTGACTTTTACATCACAACCAGTATCTCCTCCAGCAGGTTCATGAAATATTGAGATACTCAGTAAACAGATGATGTGAACATTTTACACTACATAAAAGCTAGCAAAGTTCACAAAGTATTGTGTTTTTACAGAAAAAGTGTCATGAAGTGAACCAAAGAAGTTTGGCATGACAATAAATATCGAACCAGGTTCTAAAATCAGGTAGAAACCTCACAAAATATCATTTGCACAGACAGATATAAAATATTTGATTTTTGTTCTCTCTCCTTTTCCAAACATTTCTAAAGAACTATGTTCTCTTTTTATAATCAGAGGATTTCTTAAGAGATATTCTACTGTGTATGACACAAAGGGACATAATTAGTATGACAAAATATTAATAATCACTATTATTACTGGAAATATGTCCCCTAGACAATGACAACTGAACACTGTAGTCAGCTGTCTAGACAGCAAGCTGTAGCGGTTGTAGACAATAAAGGAGCTTGCATACATCTCAAATTCTTTATGGAACTACTTTGTGAGTAAGATTTCAAGAGAAAAAAAGGGAATGGTGGGAAATCATGTTTGTAAAAGTTTCAGTACAATTTCTGGACAGGGCAAGCATAACAGTTTACAGTTCCCATTATGACTTTCTCTGAAATAGACAAGCCCCTGAGACTACAGTGAGGCAGACAAGCCAGGGTTATAAATATATTTATAGAAAGCACTGGTGCAGTGACTAAATGGGCTGTTGCTTCCAACATCCTCCCAGGGGTAATCACACATAGGTTCCACAACTTCTCCAAGGGCAGACCATCCTGACAGGCTGTTCCCAAGAACAGCAGGTAGCACTGAACTTTCAGCAGTCTCAGAGTGTGCCCTGAAGCAGACATGTCAAGCAGGCTCTTCCTTGCAGTAGCAAACTACCATCTCCTTTATCATCAAAATATTGTATATATTCATATATAAACACACACATACATACCCTGATCCATAAGTGCATCTGAGCAGCATTCACCCGCACACCAAAGGAAGGGTTAAGGGCATAGGCTTTTTGCCAACTTTCTGTTGCATTTCTGCTCCCAGTACTGGGGACTCTGAGTCAAACTGGGACAGCCTCAGAGCTGGTCTAATTTACATTTGTATTTAGACCCCCTCCAAGGTGCTGTTCCACAGACCCAGGGTCTTTATTTAGATTAAGGTGAATGGGGGTGGGGCAGAACAAAATCACAGTCTTTCTCCTCTGCAAGAAGTTGCATTAGTGCTCTCATAAAATAGATTCCTTGAATCCCAGAAAACAAAATAGCTCAAACCTAACTATGTCCCAGATTAAGGTCTGTTGGTTACGGCCGCTATTCAGGGGCATCACACAGATCTGAGCTAACCAGAACTGAGACCACCCAACATTTTTGCTTTTCAAGTAACATATTTTAAGATTCTCTTAAAGTGAAATGCTCTATTTTATTAAACACTGTCTCTCTGTAGGATTTCCTTTATGCCCACAGTAGTTTACATGGCATTTTATCTTTTCTGCAGTTTATGATCTAATTGAGGAAACAAGTTTAATAGGTCATATGGGTGAATGGTCACAGCGGAGCAACAACCATAACATTCTTAAAGAGACAGATATAAAAAAATAAAAATAAAAAAATGAGATAAGAATGAGCGTATCTTGAAGTCTCTCTCTCTCTCTCTCCCCCACTCCTTCCCTCTCCATTCCACATCTTCTTAAGTTAGTCTCCAATCAAGGATTCAGGAAACATCAGGGGCGGCACAGCACAAATTTACTGATAGCTGAAGGGCTGTTTGGTGTTTGTTTGTTTTCCATGTCCTTAAAATAGTTTGCACTCTGCTGTATTTTCCATTAAACTTATTTTTGTTTGTTTCTGGCCAGCTTCTGCTGCCCTTAAAGTAGCATGCTACTCCCTCCCCATGTAGTCCCTCTGGTTTCAGTTGAACTACTCAAGGAGGCCTCAGTTCAGAAAAGTACTTATGCCCATGTTTAACCTTAACCAAATAGGACTGTTATCAAAATGAAGGCCACAGAGCACAGAAACAGCAGCTCCACTTGAAATAATAAAATAACAGTAATAAAAACACAGTCTATAGATGTCATAGATGCAAAGAAAACCTACAAAATATGAACCTAGTGTACCCAAAATGGAGATGAGTCTGCAGTGAGCCTGGAACAGTAGCTCTAAGAGGTGTGAATTGTCTTATTCCTCTCAGTGAGGTTTTAATTCAGATGCCCAGGGATGGTAATTTAAAAGTCAGCATGGTTAATTATTTCATTCCTCTTGTTAGAAAAAGATGAAGGAGCACAAATCTATACAATGTACTGAGAGTACATTTTGGTGCCATAAGTGAGTGGTGTTTCAGAAATACCACATTTTTTGTGGATGGAGCCCTTGGGTATATATGCAAGCTTCCTGGAGAGGAAGTCAAGCTCAGGGAGCTCGATGGAGCCAAGATGCAAACACAATCCAAAATGGAGTGATTGGCACTATCTATTCTGCTACTATACGTATAAAGTTTGTACTGTGAGTGGCACCTCATTGTTTTCTATTCATAGGGTGGATTTTATTTTGTGGATAGAAGTTGGCTTTTTGTCCTAGTGGCTAGATGAAATATAGAAGTTTAAGTCTGTTATTGTGTGAGCTAAAAGGAAGGTTCTGGGATCAAACCCCACAGATGGCCTATCCAAGGTCATCAGTACATAAACACAGTGATCTCATTATATTTATCCTCAGTTACCCCTCTCCCCCTCCCCATTGATTCTAACATTAACTTGTTGGGTCTTGCCTTAAATTAGGTTGTAGGCATTTGGGAGAAGAGGACTTTATATTAAGTGCTTATACACAATCTGATATAATGGGATCTCAATCCTGATCGGATCTTTTGGGACTCATGATAATATAAAGAGTTACTAGTAATAATAATTAATAATTGTCTCTGCCTACTTGTAATCAGTGTGAATGTGTTGTTGTCTTCTTCCCCCTCCCCAGCCCTGACTCCATTAATGTTCTGTTTACATTTATACCATGCAGGTAATAAATTATCATTCTTAGAGAGATGCATTATTAAGATAAATTGATTACGTTTATAGATACTTTTCTGAAATCATTTCCTGTTTGATCTATTTATGAGAAGAATCAAGTAGCAACTTTATTTCAAAATGATAGTATTATAAATGTATCCTGTGGCCTTCCTGATAAACATGGAATCATTATGAGAAAATGTTACTTAATTTATCTATTTTAGATATTTCTATGGCCCCCATTATGGTAGTGTTTGAACACCACATAATCTTTAATGTGTTTGTCATCATCACAATCCTGTGAGAGGTTATCCTACTTTACAATGGGAAACTGAGGCACAGAGAGACTACATGACTTGCCCAACCTCGCACAGGAAGTCAGTGGTAGAGTCAGGGAATTGAACTCAGATTTCAGATGTTTGGATTAAAAAACCGAATTAGGAATTGAGTTGAGGGTCCCATTTTACTTAACCTGAAAAGTTTAGGAAAGGAGAAAAGAAATTTGAAAATAATTGCCATGTTGCCTTGGTCACAAAAGAAACATTATTCAGCACCAGAAATGTCATTTTACCATTGTTCAAATCCTTAAGCCTTGACAAGTAACTCCCATTTTTGCTTACAAATGTGTATGAGGGGGAAAAAAATTGTGGACTACTCAAATGAGACCTTTAACTTTTCCTTTGCATAACAAAACCAGGCAGAATAGGCTTCAGACTTACTGCTCATCTGAGGCTATCACATCTAAGAGTTTAGTATCCTTGTTGTTGCACTGCAATATTTGAATTAGAATTGGGTATCAACAGTGGGAGAGATGAACTTATAGCATATGTCTACCCAGCAATTAAAAATCCATGGCTAGCCTATGCCAGCTGACTCAGGTTTCTGGGGCTTGGGTTAAGGGGTTGTTTAATTGTGGTATGGTCGTTCAGGTTCTGATTGAAGCCCCGGGTCTAGGTCCCTGTGAGGTGGGAAGCTCCCAGAGCTCAGGCTACAGCCCACACCTGAATGTCCATGAGTGCGAGCCAGGGGCACAGGCCAGCTGCAGGTTTCTAATTGCAGTGTAGTCATACTGATAGATTTATCTGTAAGCAAGATGGATAAAACATTAGCCCAGGACTCAGAATTCTGAGTAGTATTTTCCATTTACCTGGGAATAACTTGATGGGGCTGTTTATAAAGAATGTACGAACAGTGCTCACCCTATCTGCAGTGTGCATACATATTAGTTAATCCATGTGTACTGAAAAAAACAACAGATGACCCTTCCTGACATTCCTGTCCATCACACAAAGTTTCAACCTGGTGTTATGAGTTTCTCAGTTTGCCAGATTCTAGCAGCATCTAAATAAATTGTAACCAAGTTGTGTATGTAATGCTCAAGAGTCCATGAATGCTGTATAGAACTCTTATTGCCTACTACCAGGGCCGGCTCCAGGCACCAGACAACCAAGCTGGTGCTTGGGGCGGCACCTGGAGGGGGGTGGCGCGGCGCTCCGGCCGCCGGGGAGAGCGGGGCCACAGCCGGGCTCGCCGTCCTCCCCGCGGCGCTCTGGCCGCCCTCCCCCTGGCCGCCGGGGGGAGAGCCGAGCCCCAGCCGGGGGGAGAGCCG
>NW_020677044.1:0-1922 GCF_002925995.2 Terrapene triunguis
GGGGGGGCGTGTTACGGCGGGGCGGCGCTCTTCTTTTTTGCCTGGGGCGGCAAAAAAGTTAGAGCCGGCCCTGCCTAAATTGAATGAGCTCTTCAGGGCAAGTCTTAGGTCTCCTGATGAATCTCTGTGGGGAAACCAGAGAATGAATTAACATAAACCTGGATTGCCCTGGAAACTCTAGGAAGTGTCAGGTGATCCCCCAGGATGGAATCCCACCATGCTTTGAACTACGGGTAGCCTTTAGCAGGTCATCTGCCCAGTGCTGTAAAATGTGTAGTTGTAGCCATGTTGGTCCAAGGATATTAGAGAGACAAGGTGGGTGAGGTGATATCTTTTATTGGACCAGCTTCTGTTGGTGAGCGAGAAAAGCATTTGATCTTACACAGAGCTCTTCGGGGTTAGTGAGTTCAGATTTATGGTTTATTACAACAATCTGTACAAAGAGGGGGTACAACTAACTCCCTCTATGTGTCCTATGACTACAGGAGTGTTAACGGGCCACTCTACCTTGAACTGCTCCTTAAAACATGTGTTAACTACTTATGCTCAACAATCCGTTCCATCTTGCATTTTGCTGTGATGCAGGGAGTACCTTTCCCAGACCTGAGGAAGAGCTCTGTGTGGCGTGAAAGCTTGTCTCTCTCACCAGCAGAAGTTGGTCCAGTAAAAGCTATTACCTCACTCACCTTGCCTGTCAAAAGGCACACACGTGAAACGATGTCCAGGGCTGCCAAGAGCGGGTTTGGGCCCCGGTGAAAAAAAAATTTTGGGCCTCCAGCAAGGGCGGGGCCCCCTTCCTGAATTTTTTTGGGCCCCCCCAGCAAGGGCGGGGCCCCCTTCTGGAATTTTTTTGGGCCCCCCCAAAGGGCTAAATAGGGCCGACGAGATGGGGGGGAAGCCAGGCCCCGGGCCCCCTTCCGGACCGCCAGGCCCCGGTAATTTGTACCGGCTTCCCCCCCCCGCATCCGCCCTGACAATGTCATGAGAGGCCTCATTTAAGCAGCACAGTTGCTGTTTATATTGCTTTAAACAAAAGGCTTGTTCTGGCCACTGACCTGGTGCAAGCTGGGAACAACGACTTCATAAACCAGCTTAGCTCTACTGAGCAGCTCCTCCACAATTGCAGCGGTATAAACTGTGTTCAGAAGAGTGTGTTAAAGTCATTAGCTGACGGCTGTCTTAGGAAATTACCCATTCCCTAGTGATTAACCAGCAATTTCCCATCCGTCAGGGCCCTGCACCACACTCCATTAGCCTTTATGAGCTGTGCAGGGTGTGTACACACGGAGAACACAGTAGTTGCTTTAATTTCACTTCTGATTAGTAATTTTCATTCGCTAGCTTGTCGAGAATGCTGCTGCCCTTCTGCTCAGGAGCGTGCTGTTTGGTGCCTGCCTTCCTTCTCAGCATCCTTCCCAGGAGCTTGCTTTGCATGCATAATTAACCCACTGCTTCCCAAAGCCTTGTCACACTCTCCTGCAGAAGTATCAGAAATTTGATTTGATGGGGATGTGTGTTTTAAAGATCTCTATCATGTTCCACTTTCCAATGACATCCCCGCAAGACTCTGTGTCTTCATATGTATAACAGAGCCTAATTGTCTAGAGCAGGTAGGCAGGTCTTTTCCTCCTCCTTCGTCTGTTCTCAGGCAAGTTTATTAATGTTGCTGTGGGTTCGCATTTCAGTGCTTTAATAATCAGTTCATACTCACCTCTGAGGACACCTGTTTGAATTGCAAACAGTACTGCATATTCACAGATTGCCTTTTAAAGGGGCATTCAGTTCTGTAGCATGAAGTAGAGCCAAGGACAGGGCCAGTATCAGCAGTGTGCAGTAAGACGGAGCAGTACCTGACAGGCAGGGCCGGCTTTAGGCCGATTCAGCCGATTCGGCTGAATTGGGCCCCGCGCTAAGAGGGCCCC
>NW_020677045.1:0-6353 GCF_002925995.2 Terrapene triunguis
GAAGTGAGGTTTTTACCCACGAAAGCTTATGCCCAAATAAATCTGTTAGTCTTTAAGGTGCCACCAGACTCCTTGTTGTTTTTCTGACACTTTTGTATTTCTATGTCTGATTATGTAAGCAAATAGTTTTTAAGTGAGGTGAAACGTGGGAGTACACAGGACAAATCAGACTCCTAAAAGGGGTACAGTAGTCTGGACAGATTGAGAGCCACTGAGTTAAAGTATTTATTTTTTCAGTCCAAGAAATATATGTTGAAATGTTCATGGCAACATGCTGTAGATATTTTAAACAAGATTTTTCATTATCATATTACGTTTTCCAAAAAACTGGACTCAAATGAATTTTTAGTGCACATAATTCACTAGTTGCAACACATAACTTACCAACTATTTGCTGTGATTTTCTTTGATATATGTTCTAAATATGGGCAGAAAACATTTAGAAAAATTCAAACCAAATCCATAAATGCACTAGTGACATTCACATTTAAATTACATATATTAGAAAATATTGTTTTGAGACGTCATTGGTACTGGGATCACTGCAGGTGTTGTATGACAGCATAAATTTTCATTATGGGCATATTCACTGATTTAGAGTGTAAATGGCTTCAAATCAGATGGATTAGATAACCACGTCACCTACTGAAATAATATAAATATATTTTGACCACTTATAAAACATGCACAAAAGATAAAATGATTTATCACACATTCAATGTTTTAATACCAATATTAACAGAGTTAAACTAAAAATAGCTGTCTCACACAGCAACTTTAGATCAGCTCCTTAATGAAGCTCTGCATTCCCATTCATTTCACATGTTCTGTCACATAACCAAGGAAATGGGTTCCTGGTCTCTTATCCTATAATTCTGCAGCAGTCTACTATCAGCTCCTGGTTACATATAATTACAGAACATACAATACGTCCAAACAGTTTCAAAGGACATAGTATTTTCAAGAGGATTTTGTTGTTGTTGGAAACCACATCAGCTCTCAATGTTATCTTGAATCTCAGCAAGTCCTTTTTGTGTAAGCCATTTAAGAATGGTCACTTTCATCTGCTGTACGCGACAGTAGAAGAGTTCACAAATTAGATATTGTCCCAGCTACACAACTTCATGACTTATTTTATATCTCACACTATAAAATCTGCAGCTTTCCACAACAGTTCCTGCTTACAATGTTTCTACTCTAAACAAATAGTTTTCTATAGCTTAAAAGTGAAATGAAATATTTTACAGGCTGTCTGAGATCCCAAATAATCATGAATACATAGACAATTACAAAAAAAATACTTTCTATCCAGTTTTTTATGCATAGCCCATCACCATGGTATCCAAAATGGACTAAATGGCTTTCCCTACATAATCTCCAAGTTCACGGTTCAGAGATTTCTTTCCTGTGCAAGATCTGATGCAATCACTAAGGATCCAATCCTGTAACCCTTATTCACAGAGCAATTCCACTGAAGTCAGTGCTTACAGGCTTCATCTGCATCCACTGAGGGCAGCAATCAAAATTCCCATGGCTTTACTAGGTGCTGAGTCATACACATAAAGACGACAAGACACAGACCCAATTATTCAGCCCATACATATTGGGGAGGGGGGAGATTTCAAGTTGTACCTGACTAAAGGTCAAAGATTTTAGTCCCCAAGTCTTTATACTGTTTTGACTGTTAGGGAGGTCAACTCTAACAGGACAAAAATATACAACTATGAACTCAGGTCTTTGGCCACTCAGTAAACAGAAAAAAAAATGTAAATGGGGAAAATGATTTTAAAATATTTTGTTTGCAAATGTATTAAGTTTTACATGTACACAAGTATATTGCTAATATATGGGATCTTAAACAGCCATTTGTATGGGTTTTATTTTGCACACACATTTAAGTTCTCTTTTAAAAATACAGTCCAAAATACTGTGCATGCAGTACCATCTGAACTGAAAAATTAGGGCTTGACTCTCACCTCACACCAGTTTTACATGGTCTTCCTCTGACATCAGTGGATTTACCCCAGAGTAAAAGGAGAAGCAAGCCCTAAGTCTCCACCTAAAAGAGGCACCTCATTTTTGCTCTAATGCTTGTAAGGGAAAGTATGCAAAACAAAAACATGCACAACTCCTAATCATCATTTTCTTCATCATCAAATGAGAGAAGGCTGCTATTTTTAATTTGTTTAGCTGCATTCTGAGGGGGTGTTGAGTCCCTCTTAGTTTTCTTTGATTCTTTTTTCTTCTTACTTGAACTTGCAGTCAGGCCTGAAAATTTCTCTTCTGATGAACGCTTACTTGGCTTCTTGAACACCATTTTTCCATCATCAGGCTCTGGTTCTTCATCTATAACAAAAGATAGCAAAATCAAGATTTCCTTTTATATGATCATACATACTGAACTTCACTTTTCCTCAGCTAAAATCAGCATGAGAAGACCTCTGAAATAAAAAAAATTCACCAAAATAAAGTGTCCCATTTCCTGTTTACTATAAAGTCATCATGGAGTAATTTCCTTGATGCACACACATGGTTGCTCTGTGGAGTGCATCCATGTATCTGTTTGACCCATTTCTTCTCCCAGGGTAGCATGGCTTCTGTGGATGTTGTCAGAGTTATAAGGAGAAGAGGGAGCATGCTGCAGAGCTAGAAATCTCTTGTAAACAACCTATTTGTAGCTCCATCCACGTGCAAAAGTAGAGAGCAATTGTGCCTTTAACTTCTCGGCCTTCATTTCACCCTTTGATGGTGATAATACATCCTCAGTAATGTCTCACCAAGCTCTCTGAAGGGCAACATATGGTAAATTTATCTTAGTGGCAAAGGGTAGATGATGTGCATATACTTCCATAAACTATGTCCAATTGCTGCTTTGAGATTAAAACCCCCAAACCTTGACATTACTTCTTTTGCAAACAACTTTGTAAGGTCTCTTTACTTTATGCATCTACATACAGTGTATCTGCATGGTCACCACACTGGATCCTGAAAATGTGTGAGGATTAATGAATTCCGCTCATCTACCTGCGCTAACGAAGATAAGAATTTGAAATGAAAGAGATATTCTGGGATTACCAAGGTGGGGGAAAACAACTGCTGCATGAATGTACCATCTTGTTTTGATAAATGTAAAACCACTGTTATGAATTAGAAGCAAAGCCTCATGCTGCAGTGGCTTACAACTGAAACGATTTATAGACAAAAGGACATTCATGAATCAGAGATTCTGCTGTGCACATTTTTCTTAAGTACAATAATTTGTTTTAAAAATCAATTGTGCAATAGAAACTTCCTGATGACATAACAGCAGTGTTTGACAAAGTTATGGTTTATTGATCCCCATTTAATAATGTACTCTGTGCCCTTTTACCACCATTATCATGAGGTTTATTATAGAGAGGAGGTGCATTGTAACTTTTCAGTGTTCCAGAAAGCCTTGTGAAATCTTATTTGAAATTGACCAAGATTGTTTAAAGTGCATGCTCAGACTGTAAAAACTGTTACATTGTTTATATTATATTAATAGTTTTAGGATCCAAAGAACTCAGATATGCATCCACAGAGCAGGTCAGACAACACCGCTGTTTTAGTAATATATGAGTAATAGAGGAAACATCACCTAAAAAACCCCCAAAACTCTCTCACCTTAACAAATCTTCTCCAGGAGCAAACATAACCTTTAAAGGACTAGGAGTTCCAATCCTGCCAATGACTTATACTGGAGCAGGTACTACAGGCATAATATTGTTCACAAAATCAATCAACTCAGCAGCTTCTTGGTTTTGGAAGAAGAGTAAACTTGTGCACTGTAAAATGTAATGGTGGTTCCCATTAATAAAAATTATGGCTAAAGAAAAGCCCTCCAGTAACCTAATATCAAAAGTAAATGTGTATAAGATATAATTTTTATAGTAATATAAGCATTTTTATTAGCAGGCCTATTGTGAATTATACATAAGATGAATTTGTTGTTCATGCATCCTATTGTTTATTAATTTGTCTTGTATTTAATACACAAAAATAAACTTAAGAAGCGTTCACTCTTTGGCTCTGGGATGGATGGTAAAGATTTGTTAGGTTTTCACCAAAAATATACCCCATCCTTGACTACCAAAATATCATCACATTCAAATGTTGATACAAGAAACTTAAAAACATTTCCAATGCCCCATCTCTCTATTTTTTTAGATTTTGCTCTCAGAGGTTTAATAATTAAATAATTCCCTTTATTGAGTATTCTTCTGTATTTGACAAACATTGAGCTTTAGTCTATTTGGAAACACGGCTTTGGTTTAACAAGACCTTCTATTTCTGTGGCATGTGACAAAAACCCCACCACACATACACCTGATTAACTTTATACATGTGAGTACACCCAATTACCAAGTATATAAGTTTTTGTAGGATCAAAGCCTCTATGCATACCAGCATCAATATATGTCAATACAGCTTTGGGAATAGGATTCACTAATAAATTGCTGCTGCAAAAGCAAAGGAGCAGCACAAAATCTGCTTTGCTCAGTCCTACAAACACAGTGATTACTGCATTTCTGTGGAGTGACAGCTTTTTTTTTAAAAAAAAATAAGACAACCAATAATTTGTCTGTCATAATATAAACAACAGTTTAATCAAATCAAGTCTGGGACTAAAATGCCTTGAGAGTTTTTCTGGTCACTACATTTCTTCACTGTATTCTGTGTGCATAAGTTGGCAGAATAAGTTTTATCACATAGCCTAACCCAGAGACTGAACACGAAGGAATGGAGTGAATGTACATAATAAGGATAGTGTTGTGGAGGGACAACTGCATTAGCTTTTTTTTTTTTTTTTTTCTCCAAGTAGTTGAATAGTATCTCACTCGAAAGCTTGTGTCTCTCACCAATGAAAGATATTACCTCACCCACCTTGTCTGACTACTTAACATCATTCAAGGAGTCAGCATAAACCACATATGACCGTTTCAGTCTGACTAGTTCCCAATGGGGAAATTCTAGAAGAAGAAACATAGCGAAGGAATGTAGTCTAGTACAGAAGAATGGTGGGTCAGAAGTTCCAAGTTCTATTACTAGCTCTTCTTTCTGTTGACCTGGTGTGTGACCTGGGACAAGCCAATTCACCTGTTTGTTTCCCCATGTATAAAGTGGAGAAACTGGTCAGAGGTCTTTGTAACCTGGTTTGAGGTCTTTATAAGGAAGGGTATGCTAGAGAAAGGGCAAAGGATCAGGGCAACAGCAACACTGTAATTTCCTTAACATTGGCTTTCAAGGACTGAACACTGTTTATGGAGTATTCAGAAGTAGCTGGATAGATTTTAGATTTCTGCCTGGAAAGACATTATCAAGTTTTTATTAGATGTTCAAGGACACTCCTTCCAGCAGGAAAAAACAAAACAACAACAACAAAAAACAGACCAATTTCAGGCAGCCCTATATTCTCACTTAAAATATGTCAGTAATGTTAGACAGAGAGAATGAATCAGGTGAGGAAATATGGTCTTACCTAAGCAATCTGTGGAAAGAGTGAGAACAGGAAAGTGAGATCCTAAATCAAATTTATCTAAAATGTTTAAGGAAAGCAGTGTTGATTTGTTAAGGTCTGCCAAGAGTGCCTTCTTTCAGCTAGTAATAAACTTCATCTCATCCTTTCTCAGATTACATTGGACTGATTAGTCTTTCTTCCCTTTTATGTGTGTATTGATGACCTCCAGAAATTGATAAAAATGTGTCCCGGAAAAGGTCAGTGAAAAACTTAAAGAATCAACCTCAGCGTTGGAAGGTCTTAAACCAAAACCTGATAAAAGCCAACACCAGGACTACAAATCAGGGAAAGTGGGATTTCTGACAATGTACTGAAAGAGTTGAAGACAGCAGAAAAGTGAGCAGACAAGCAAATGTAAGAATGCAAAATATAATGTTACTGCTGAAAACAAGGACTAAACTGCATTAACAGGCTCTTTTTAAAGCACTGTATGACCTTAGCCATAGTTTCTTTTGCCTGAATCCCAAATCCATATTTTAAAGATTAAGAGGGCTGCATTCAAAAGTGATCTAAAATTCTAACTTTAAATAAGTCATCTTCTAAAAAATGTGGATTACCTTTTTGTTACAAGTCACACCTTACAAGATAACTATAACTGAAAGACTGGGGCCAGAGTGGAAAGCAGCATTTTTCTCTAGTTTGCTTACTTTTTCCTTTGACAGCAACTTGTGTAGTCAGTTTCACCAGTTTTCCTGTAAAGTCAGTCAATTTCTATTTACATGGATCAGTCACACAGCAACAGAAGTGATACCAGACACCTCTGTGTTCTTGGGGAACCAGGGTGCAGTATCCAGCCTGACTCATGAAAGACACC
>NW_020677046.1:0-1161 GCF_002925995.2 Terrapene triunguis
GCCCCCATTGGCCTGGGACGGCGAACCACGGCCAGTGGGAGCTGCAATCAGCCAAACCTGTGGACGCGGCAGGTAAACAAACCGGCCCGGCCCGCCAGCGGCTTTCCCTGGCAGGACGCAGGTCAAAGGTTGCCAATCCCTGCTTTAGACTGTAAGCTCTTCGGGGCAGGGACTGTCTCTCAGTATGTATATTTAGAGCACCCAGCTAGGGTTGCCAATTTTGGTTGGACGTATTCCTGGAGGTTTCATCACATGACATAAACTTTAATTAAAGTTTAATCTTTTAATTCCTGGAGAGTTGGCAATTCTGCACCCAGCTCAATGGGGCCGACATTAGCTGAAGTCTCTAGCCAGGGGTGGCAAACCTGAGCCTGAGAAGGAGCCAGAATTTACCAATGTACATTGCCAAAGAGCCACAGTAATACGTCAACAGCCCCAAATCCGCTCCCCAGCCCCCTGAACCTCTTGCCGGCAGCCCCCAACAATTAGCATCTACTCCTCCCTCCCACCACAATCAGCTGTTTCATGTATGCAGGAGGCTATGGGGGGGAGGGGGAGAAGTGAGGGCATGGCAGGCTCGGGGGAAGGGGTGGAGTGGGGACAGGGCTTGGGGCAGAGCAGGGGTTGAGCAGTGAGTACCCCCCAGCACATTGGAAAGTTAGCATCTATAGCTCCAGCCCCGGAATCAGTGCCTAGGTAAGGAGCTGCATATTAACTTCTGAAGAGCCGCATGTGGCTCCGGAGCCACAGGTTGGCCACCCCTGCTCTAGGTGCTAGTGCAATCTAAACAATAAGCAGGCAGCACTCTGCAAGTACTTCTGTTCTTGATGTCATGTTGTGCACTGAGGAACTGCCTGGGAAGAAGTACTAACTCCGTTCTATGTTCTTGTTAGGTAGGGTTACCATATTTCAGCAAGCAAAAAAGAGGATGGGAGGAGCCCTGCCCTAGCCCCGCCCCTGCTCCTTCCACTCCCTCCCACTTCCCGCCCCCCTCAGAACCCCCAGCCCTCCCCCCGCTTCTTGTCCCCTGACTGTCCCCTCCTGCTCTTAACTGCCCTCCAGAACCCCACCCCCTACCTAAGCCTCCCTGTTCTTTGTCCCCTAACTGCCCCCTCCTGAGACCCTACCCTCTACCTGTACCCTGACTGCCCAAAACCTTAT
>NW_020677047.1:0-1207 GCF_002925995.2 Terrapene triunguis
TGGGAGCTGCGATCGGCCGGACCTGCGGACGCGGCAGGTAAACAAACCGGCCCGGCCCACCAGGGGCTTACCCTACCCAAGCGGCGTCCCAAGTTTGGGAAACACTGATCTAAAACAATAGCAGATATTGCTGTATTTATTGGCATGCATATTATGTGTCTTTTCAATTAGGTTGCCTATGTCATGCCATTCCATTCTATAAGTCTATCATCACTGCAATGCAGTTGCCATGCCTTTCCCTGCACAGACATGCATGTCATATTTTGAAATCCCTACCACTTTCTTATTAACCAAGTCTCCTGATGACAGGTAGCATGACTGTGCAGTGTCTTTCACAGGAGTTATGTGATCTTTGACATGTGCGGTGGGTATTGCATGCCCCAAACAGTCCTGCATGGCCCCGCCCGCACTCCGCTCCCAGGCTCCCTCCTGGGCTGGGGGAGCTGGGGACCAGCAGCCCGCCTGCCTGGAGCTGGGGCAGGCAGCCCCCCTGCCCGGCACTCCGGGGCTCGGGGAGCTGGGGGCCACGCCGCCCACTCGGCGCTCTGGCTGGGGGAGCCAGGGGCCACACTGCCCATCTGGCGCTCTGGGGCTGGCGGCCGCACCTCCCGCCCGCCTGGTGCTCTGGGGCTGGGGTGCTCGGGAGGCCTGGGGTTGGGGTGGGGGGGCTGGTGGCCATGGGATAGGGGGGCCTTTGGGCTCCGGTGGGGGTGGGGCCTTGGGCAGAAGATGTGGGGCCAGGGGCTAGCCTCCCCGAGCCAGCGGTTCACGGGCTGCCCATGATCTTTGATCTTTTTACAATGCAGCATTTTAGAAATACATTGTTTGGGATAATCTTCCATGGAAAGATCCTTTGGATTATCTGTTGTGACTAGGGATGTCAATTAATCTCAGTTAATTCAAGCGATTAACTCAAAACAAATTAACTCGATAAAAAAAATTAATCGCAATTAATTGCAGTTTTAATTGCACTGTTAAACAATTTAAACCAATTAAAATTTATTATAAATATTTTTTGGATATTTTTCTACATTTTGAAACATTGATTTCAATTACAGCACAGAATATAAATTGTACAGTGCTCACTTTATATTATTATTTTTCATTACAAATATTTGCACTGTAAATGTCAGGTTGTGTAATATTTGAACTTTTTTTTTAATTTCTTTTTCCCTTTGGCAACCCCTAAGTGAAATTAATTGTGCTG
>NW_020677048.1:0-1312 GCF_002925995.2 Terrapene triunguis
GAGGTTCTTACCCACAAAAGCTTATGCTCCCAATACTTCTGTTAGTCTTAAAGGTGCCACAGGACCCTCTGTTGCTTTTTACAGATTCAGACTAACACGGCTACCCCTCTGATACAGAGGCAGATGTTGCTTTTTAATGGTGAGCATGGGACAGCCGTGTACCCGGAGCACAGACCTACTCTGGGCCTTGTCCTGCTCTCCACAAACTCTCCTCATTTGGCTTTAAACAGTTTCCCCCAAACAATGCATTTGCACACACATGTGCACACCCAAAGGTGCTTGCACGCCTAGGGCCAAATTCTGCCCTCATTTACACTAGCAAACACCAATGGACTAGATTAGAAATTGGCCCATACGATGCACTTAGTGCATGCTCCCATATACACACACACACAGAGAGCGAGAGCTTTTCCCAAGTTCCTTTCGGCCAACCAAACCTTCCAGCGCTCAGAAATCAAACCATTTCTTCTGACCCTTTGACCTCTTGCTCTGTTTCCCCATCACTCAAATCCAGACACAGTTTTTCCACCTCGTCGGCGACAACAGCACTTCCACTGCCAATCTGCTTTGCTAAAGAAGCCAGTGCAGGGTCTTTTCTGCTACCTGCTTTCTAGCGCCAATAAAGAGTTAAAGTGAATGAAACGAACACACACCAAGCCTTGCCAGCCCGGTGAAGGTACCAGTTGGGAAAAAGCCCCAGCACGGGGCCTATTCAGAGCAGGTTCTCATTCCCACCACCTTTTTAACTAATTAACTACTTCCAGACACAGCTGAAATAAACTTTATGCTGCTCCAAAATCGCCATGGGATTAGCCAGTATTAAACATGCAAGCAAGCGAGTTAGGGCTAATTATTTCCTCACTGGCAGGGGTGATGGGTTGTTCTTGTTTGTTCGTTTTTTTGCTTACAGACAAGTTTGCAATCTGTAATCTCTGGGAAAAAACATACCCCTCTAAAGGAGTTGACAGTGAGGCAGTTAAACACAAAATCTGGAAGTGTCAAAGCCGAACCCTCAGTCCATCCATCCCGCAGCCAGGCGCCTGGCAGGACAGCTGTCCCAGGAGGGAAGGCAGCTCCTGGGACGCTGCCATTCAGGGTTCAGGTGATGTGTGGAAACGAGCCTGGGGCCTTTGTCTAGTCCCCGGGCCTGGACCGTGGCACGGGGTGGGGAATGGAAAATGCAACTCGGCCTGGCTCCATACAGGAACATGGGCCAGGACTAGACTAGCAGGGGTTATGCAGGTCATCAGGATTCAGGTTTATCGGTTGAGCTGTGTGCAGGAGCCCAGGAATGGAATGACATGGGGGGGGG
>NW_020677049.1:0-8515 GCF_002925995.2 Terrapene triunguis
GGATTGGTACCTGGTTAAAAGATAGGAAACAAAGGATAGGAATAAATGGTCAGTTTTCAGAATGGAGAGAGGTAAATAGTGGTGTCCCTCAGGGGTCTGTACTGGGACCAGTCCTATTCAACATATTCATAAATGATCTGGGCAAAGGGGTAAACAGCGAGATGGCAAAATTTGCAGATGATACAAAGCTATTCAAGATAGTTAAGTCCCAGGCAGACTGTGAAGAGCTACAAAAGGATCTCTCAAAACTGGGTGATTGGGCAACAAAATTCCAGATGAAATTCAGTGTTGATAAATACAAAGTAATGCATGTTTGAAAACATAATCCCAACTATACATATAAAATGATGGGGTCTAAATTAGCTGTTACCACTCAAGAAAGAAATATTGGAGTCATTGTGCATAGTTTTCTGAAAACATCCACTCAATGTGCAGTGGCAGTCAAAAAAGCAAACAGAATGTTGGGAATCATTAAGAAAGGGATGGATAATAAGACAGAAAATATTATACTGACTCAATATAAATCCATGGTATGCCCACATCTTGAATACTGTGTACAGATGTGGTCGCCCCATCTCAAAAAAGTTATATTGGAATTGGAAAAGGTTCAGAAAAGGGCAACAAAAATGATTAGGGGTCTGGAACAGCTTCCATATGAGGAGAGTTTAATAAGACTGGGACTTTGCAGCTTGGAAAAGAGACGACTAAGGGGGAATATGATTGAGGTCTATAAAATCATGACGGGTGTGGAAAAAGTAAATAAGAAAGTGTTATTTACTCCTTCTCATAACACAAGAACTAGGGGTCACCAAATGAAATTAATAGGCAGCAGGTTTCAAACAAACAAAAGGAAGTATTTTTTTCAAACAACGCACAGTCAACTTGCGGAACTCCTTGCCAGATGATGTTGTGAAGGCCAAGACTATAACAGGGTTCAAAAAAGAACTAGATACCTTCATGGAGGATAGGTCCATCAATGGCTATTAGCCGGGATGGGCAGGGATGGTGTCCCTAGCTCCTGTTTGCCAGAAGCTGGGAATGGGCGACAGGGGATGGATCACTTGATGATTCCTTGTTCTGTTCATTCCCTATGGGGCACCTGGCATTGGCCACTGTCAGAAGAGAGGACACTGGGCTAGATGGATGTTTGGTCTGACCCAGTATGGCTGCTCTTAAGTTCTTATGGAGCTGAATCCCCTTTGAACAGCCTGGCTCCTAGATGGGGCATGTTGAGTGAACAACCATCCACCAGCAGTTGCAACTTGTGCAAATAAGAAAAGTCAACAAGCTTAAACCAGCTCCAGTGAAAGGCCAAGCAATGGAAACTTGAAGGTTCCATATAAATAGACTATTTAAAAAATGGTGGGGGCGGGCATTCACCTCTTTGATGCTAACAACAGCCATATATGTGCAGTGAAGGAGAACAGCCATAAAGAGATGATGGGGATAAACTCGGTGAATCAACAAATTGCAGTTTGCTTTTATCCGTGCACTGTATGTGGTTTACTGGTGTGGTCACACTTACATGGTTTGTACCGGTTTGAAAGCTTTGACCAGTTGGAAGAGATATTTCCAGTCCAGATAATAGGGAATAGTGGTAGAACCAGTACAAGCTTCCCGGGGGTAGAAAGTGTTTGTGACTTGGTTACAGTCTATAACTACCTATAAGGGGATTAAAGGGCTTGTCAGTCTAGCAGAGAAAGGTATAACACAAGCCAATGGCTGGAAATTCAAGCTATTGAAATTCAGACTGGAAATAAGGCATACATTTTTAACTGTGAAAGTAATTAACCATCGGAACAACTTGCCAAGGGGTATGGTGGATTCTCCAGCACTGACAATTTTAAAATAAAAAATTGTATGTTTTTCTAACAGATCTGCTTTAGGAATATTTTGGGGGAATTTCTCTGGCCTGTGTTATACAGGAGGTCAGACCAGGTGATCACAATGGTCCCTTCTGGCCTTGGAATCTAGGAATCTACCTGCTGCACTGTATCCAATCCCATGATTTATGCTGAATATAAGCAAAACATGCCTGGCTCTTACAATTTAAACACACAACAATTTTGCTTTGAGTTTATCCTCTTTTAATCTTGAACTTTTCCAAACTACTCCACATTTATTTAAATGTCTGCCTGAAATGGCACAGTAGTTCAAGGTGGTTTTTTTCTTAATTCCCACTTAGCTTTTTATTAATGTTCATCATTTAAAATCTAACCTTAACTACACTTAACACATTTGTGATTATAACAATATGAATGGTGAACATATGGATCAATGATTTGTATTACACATTTTACAGCCAAATAATATCCATTTATAAAAATCCAACTAGCTTTCAATCGTATATTCTATCTTATCCCAATTTTAGGTGCAGAGATATTGAAGGGAAAAAAATCATAGGCTAAGGAAATGCTTTGGCCCAAGTTTGCAAAGGTGTTTACACTATGGACATGGCTGATTTAGGTGTGTGAACCTGCAAAGTGTGTAAGCAAAAGAGGCTAATAATTACAAGAATTTGCTAAGAATTAGAAGAATTTGCTTTTAAAATCTTATGAGATGCTCTATAATTGCGATAGAGACACTGGTGCAAATTTAGCCCTGGTGTAAACAGGCACAAGACAGGAATTATATCATTTGTTTGTATTCCAGTAGCACCTCGGGGCCCCATAGAGGACTGGGACCACCTGGAGCCAGAACAAAGACGGTCCCTGCACCAAGGAGCTGGGCAAATCAAGTAATGGAAAGAATTTGGCCCATTGGGTATAGGATGTTAAATCTATTTACAGGTGATATTATAACACTGGTCAAAAACAGAATTGAAAGCAGAATAAAAACAATGGCATGTATGCAGAATAGTCTATCTATGCACAGTGTACACAATACAAAGTCCCTTTTAATAATTTCTGATGGAAAGGGTCATGTCTATTCATTGTCAGTAAAAGTTATTATTTTATTAATTTGTATCGTGGTCGCTCCAGGAGTGCCTGTCCTGGCCTAGGGCCCCACGGTGCTCGATGCTGTACAGACTCAGAACAGAGAGCTGTATTATTACAGTGACAACGGAGAGCCCTTGTACAGAAACTTCCTGAGAGACAGTCTCTGCCCCAGAGAGCTCACAGTCTAAACATCCAAGACAGACAAAGGGAAACCAGAAGCACAGACAGGGGAAACAACATGCCCAAGGACACACAGGTGAGGGTCAGATCTGGGAGTGAAATCAGGTCTTCTAAGTCCGAGCCACTCGGCCATGCTGCCCCTCTGAAGTGTTTACAGATGTTCCCTGACTGAAAATCATTCCCCGCTCCCCAGGCACTCCCGTTCAATGGAGCTTTTTCAAAATGTTTTGATGCTTCGCTGTCTCCTACCCACAAAGGCATTGCTGCTGAGGTGCTGTCCTTGTCCCCACCTAGGAGGTTTTCCGAATCAGACGCTATTACAAAAAAGGCACCAGTAACCGCTTACAGATGTTTTCACCTCATTTTTTATTTATCCCTGTTACTTGTAGTGCCTGTGGAAAGCAGCCATGCTGTTCCCCATGCCCGTGGAACAAGGGCAATTTGGAAGCTGCAATGTAAGTTATTAAATTTTATAGCCATAAGCTTGGTATGACGCTGCAGCCCAGCAGATCAATGATTTATTCTATGGCCTTGGCTACAAGTCATCAAGTTTCAGGAGGTATTTTCACCTGTGTGCTTCCGGGATTGCTTGCTTTGAGAGTTTCCTTGATACAACTGCAGATAAGGGCCTGTAATTAATTTTAGCTCCACGTTGTTGCTATTTATAAAGCAGGGGACCCCGCCTTGTCTTACCCTGGGAGATTTAATCAGGCCGCGCACTTGCCTGCTTTGTTTCATCCTTCAGGTGAAGCCTGGCTGAGCACTTTGTTAGTAAAGGCCACCACCCAAAGCTATTTACCAGGTGTAACTTGTTCCATCTGTGCCTGTGCCGACCCCACCCAGAGGCAGCACCCTGGGAGCTAACTAGACCGCCAGGCATGTTGAACTGAGGGCACGCTCTGTGGAGGTACAGAAGCCCTTTTCAAACTGCAGGTAGAATGGCTGTTGCTGCCATGTGTCTGTGTGCTGGCTAGCACAAGGCAGTACCATGCGCCTGTTGCAGTCCAGGACATGTTCTTATTATGGGCAGCTGGGTGCAAGAGACACCCCACACACACACATTGAACATTTGACCTTTCCATTTCAGGTCACCTAGATGTCAGAAGGACATGACCCCTTGGCCCCCAGGTCACCTAAAGGCTATCAGGCCTGTGTAGCCTTCTTCTTGCTAGGGATGGAGTCCGTGACCCTCCCCAGCTGCCGTCCACGCCAGCCAGGGCACTGGGGACAGTGTCCAGGGAGCAGAGCTTAGGAGGAAGGCCAAAAGGGCCAAGCAGCCAGGGGGCTGTCAGCCAAGGTCAGAATGGCAGCACGTTGAGGCCAGAATGCTGTCCTCTTAGGCAAACGAGAGGGGAGGAGGATGAAGCTGGCCCCAAGGTAACAGCTCCCCTGTGCCCCTTTGTTATAGGGCCCCACCCCAGAGCCAGCTCCACATGCACAGAGCGACTCACCTGCCAGCACCTCCTTGTGTTGCTGGTCAGTTCCAGGCGGTGTCACGGAGAGCAGAATTTGTCCTGGTTAGTTTTTAAAGCACTGGGAATTCTGCTGGCCTCTCCCATTAGGGCTTGGTCCTGCACAGGCTGAATGCTCGGGCCCTGATCCAGCAAAGTATTTAAACACATGCTTAACTTCCTGAGGGGTCCTGTTCATGTTAATAGGACCACGTCTCTGCTTCAAGGTAAGAACGTGCTAAAGTGCTTCACTGGACCAGGGCTGTGCACTCACCACTTTGCAGCAGTGACCCCTTAGACTACAGCTACCATGGACACGTAACTCCCACCGATGGAAAATCGCCATGCAGCACCATTGCCTTTGCACCTCCAAGGGGACAGCCACTGGGATCTGGTCTCTCTCTGATGCATGGAGACACACAATAGGGAGGTAATCATTGGGACTGGACGAAATTTTCCATCCAAGCTGCTTTAGATGGAAAATTGGGATTCTGAATAATTAAATTCGTCACAAAAAGTGTCTGTTTTCTGCCCAAAAAATTGCTTTTTTCATTGAAAAACTGACCATCCCAAAATGAAATATTTTTATTCTGAAATGCCCACCACAGTGCCTGCTGGGAATCTGAGTGCCCCCTGCTCCCATTCTCCCCTATGGGTCAGGCTCCCCTGCTGGACTTCATCTCCCATGATCCACTGCCTTCCTTCACCGAGACAGGAGACCATGGTGCCTTATGGGAAATGTCTATATTTAAGATTTTGATTTTTCACACGCAGCGTAAAATTGCCATGGAAAAATCCCCATTTTCTAACCAGCTTTTTTAGTAATCACTAACAATGCGAATGGTGCTGCCCCCGCCCCCCACACACACACAAATTAACCTGGCTCTCCCACATGGCCGCCCAGCATATCCTCACTAACCCACAGAACGGCACTGATGGGCACTTAGGAAGTCTATTCACCATCACAGAAAGAACTCTAGAACAGCATTTCTGTACCTAACTGGGTGACTGTAAAACCCCTTCTTTAGTAGGGTAGGTCAATCATAGCTTGAATCCATTCCTTCTTCTTGAATCCTGTGTTGCTCTTAAATCTCCGAATTGCCCTATGATTCCAGTAGGACTTGGTGAGTTACCAATGCATCCTTTCATTCTCTATTCCTATGGTTGTTTTTCAGAAGAGGCCCAAAGATCAGAAATGTAGGTGACCAAGAAAATGAAGAAGGAGATAAGTGAGGAACACGTACTCGTCTGCTCTTCAACGGGGCATTTGTCTGATAATGAATCCCTAAAAATGCAACAAAGAGTCACGTGGATCCATGCTGTGCACTTCCCAACCTATCTGAACCTAAGCATTCAACCAACGTGAACTATGTTTGCAAATCCTCCATGCTGAACAACACGTGCTAGGCACATTGCACTGAAGTCTTTCCTCCAGCATTGCCACCACTCATTGCTTCCTTCAGATCAGTGGTCCTGCCTGCTCTCAGCAGCTGTGGGTTATTTTGCCCTAGCTCCCCTGGCTGGTGTAGATCAGCAGAGGGCAAGCTGGGCCAGTTGCGTAGACCTCAATGTGAAGACACTGAGTCAAGAGGAGCATTGGTGGCTGAAAATGTTGCCTGCGTTATCTGTGCTGGCCAGATATCCAGCCAACTCTCTTGTTGGATGAACTCATGTATATCAATAAACTCTATGGAAAAGGGCTTTCCAGTTAACTAGGTCACTGAAATCTGCACTCCATAGGACGCAATGTGTTTAGCACTGTAGATTTCCTAATGGAAGCCTGTAGCTGATGGGACCTGTGGAAGTGCAATGTGATACCAACATTGCAGGCTGACACCAGTGAGCAGAGACCTAAAGAAGAGCCGAGAGTGGCATATACATGTCAGTTCTTTGCTTGCCTGGCTCAGATTTGGCACCTTTGCTGCTGCGGAGGAAACCTGGGGTAGAAAGTGGGCTGGATACCTCTGCTCCCTGGGCTACCTAGAGGTGTTAAGAGCCTCCAAGGAGACAACGATGTTAGCGGAGCAGTGCAAACTCAGGTTGACGTACCACACCCAGGTGACGACCTCGTGTCGGAAGGAAGCCTGCTTCTCCTCTCTTTCACCCCACACGCCACCTGTCTCCCAGACCTCAGGAAGAAATGAAGAAAAACAGGGTCTTTTGCATTTCATATACTTGTAGGACACGGTGTGAGACCTACCCCACAGCATTCCCTGCAGCGGCGTTCCGCCTCTTCGCAGCGTGCAGCACCCAGCAAGGGCTCTGCCGGTCTGGGCAAGAATTTCATTGTTCACGTGCCAAGTTGGTGACGAAACAAAACAAAAATCTCCCCATCTGGTTTAAAATAAAAACATGCTGCAGAGGCAGGGGAGAGGAGGTGACGACATCTGGAGAGCTCAGGCGACTTCGCTCTCCTAGGCTGTTGACGTAGCACTCGACTCACTTTAATAACTGTTTCTATTACATGCGGTGCAGGTAGCGACGTCTATTGTAAAGGTTGTCCAACCCTTCCCATTTTAAGACCCTGCTGACAGTTGCCAGAGTTTAACTGTTTAAGCTGAAATCTTCTATGCTGGGTGTCTGCTCCAGGCTGACTGTTTTTGGAAAGTTTCAGCTAAAATGGTTCAGCCATTTCTGAGAGCAAGGCTAAGGGAAAATGCATTGTTTTGCCCATATTAAAAAAATGTTGGTTTGGGAGCTCTGACGCCCCAGACGCCTGGAGCAGGAACTCGAAATTTGGCAGGGGGGTGGCCTTAATGTCAGGGAGGTGCTTTTGGCAGCTACTGTGAAAATTCACCCAAATGTGTCCAAGTTCTGAACCTCTAGCATGGAATTAGCAACTGTACCATAAGGCATGTGCACGAGGGCACCGGCCTGAGGTCTCAAGGCAGCTGTAAATCTGGCAGTTTCTACCTTTGGAGCACTTGACTTTGCAATCGAATGTTCTTTGAACATAGTTTGGGATTTCCGGATGGAATATGGATATAAAGGGGAGAGTTGTGCCCGGGGTACCACTAAGCTGCCCAGGTGTAACCAGGGGGTGGCAATTAACTGTGAGAAAGGAAACTGAACTGTGAAAACTAACTATTGCCAGAGAGAGAGAGAGAGAGAGAGAAAGAGACCCACTCCATCCCCAGGCTCTTGCCAGCCCCGGGGAGGCTGGAACATTGCAAAAGGAGCATCTGGCCTCCCCTCTTCAGTGGCCGAGGCAGGACAGCTTTGCAGGGGGATCCCCTTCCTTCCCTCCTCATCTAAGGAAAGTCTCCATGCTCCAGGGCCTTGAGAGAAGGGGTCTATAATGGGGGGAGAGGTGGGGCTGGGGAGCCCTGAATAAGGTTGGGAGGATGGATGCACCAGCACTGGGTTCGACATTATAAAGCAATAAGGAAGACAAGGGTATTCTGGGACAGTGCTTTCCTGGTGCCTGGGCAGGCCTCAGAGAAGAGCCTTTGTGTGCATAGCCTATTGCACGCACGCCCCACCTGCTCAAACAAAACTCCCCTGTTTGTCTCTGCTCTACAGTAAATACACAGACACGCTAGGAGGCCCGGCCGAGCTTCGCTTCCGGTTTGGCATTCCCCTTCATGCTTCTGTTGGGAGAGGAGGTATTTGGAGGGGCATCAGCAACAGAGGTCAAGCTTAGCAAGAGGTCCCATTTCGCAGCTGAGTTTAATTGATGCAGGCCTGATATTGCAGGGTCCCCTGCTTCCCCTTCCTGAGAACAATCCCATGGGCTGCCATGGGGGCATTGCCTGCACAGGGACTGCAGGTTTGGGCACTGCGTTGCCAATTGCATTACTATATAAATAACAAGAGGTGTAGCCCTTTCTATAGCCAGACATTTAATACCGAGTTGGGCCAGGCCAGTAGGAAATAACCCTGTCCTGGCTCCAGAGGACGGGCAAGATGGGATCTAGGAGGTCTTTCCTATCTCTAGTTCCTGTG
>NW_020677050.1:0-1834 GCF_002925995.2 Terrapene triunguis
TTCACTCTATATGCATCCGAAGAAGTGGGTTGTAGCCCACGAAAGCTTATGCTCTAATAAATTTGTTAGTCTCTAAGGTGCCACAAGTACTCCTGTTCTTTTTGCGGATACAGACTAACACGGCTGCTACTCTGAAACAGATTTTAGTTTGTTTTCCAGTGGGTAAAAATACCTAGAAGTGTGTCATTTAGACAGCCAGCAGGAAACTTTTTTTTCCTCCTCCATTTTTGACACTGTAGTGAAGCTGTAGTTGCAATTCCCTAAATATTTTCCCACACTCATTCCCTCTGGAAAAAACAAGACACTTTACTATAAGTTCATTGCACACCCAAATGTGTATAATATCTTTAGTTAATAAAGGCATACATTCACTAGCCAAGAATCATTAAAACTAAAAGTTATATTGGTTAAATGCTGTGTTCTGTGTATTTGACTTATTAGTATGTCTAATTTTTAAAGAGAAATAAACTTTGGGAAAACTTTTCTAGTAATTCAGGTAAGAAAATTACTGCTCCCAAAGTGATGTAAATATTACATTCACTGTTGTCTTAACTCTGCTTTTTTCAGATTACAAACTTTGTACTAACAGAAAAAGTTAGGAGTGGGTTGGTTTAGTGGGTCAGACAGGCCCAGGGGGCTAAATTGGGTCTTTTTCAGCCAAACATCAGTGCATTTAATCAACTCTGACTATTGTGTACAAGCCTCTCTCCTCCTCCTTCCCCAAAGCTGTAAACAAAATAAAAATGGGTATTCTGTTGCGTTATGGCATAACATTTGTCCTTTGCTAAGACATTAAAGGGATTACTACAGTGCAAAAATTACTTCGTTACGGATCTATGGTCCGGATCCTGACATTATGGCTTGGAGTTGGGGAGGCTCCATGCCTGGGGTCTGACCACACAGACCACATATTAGGCACTAATGTAATAGAAAAAAATTAGAAGTAGTATTTATGTGCAGAATTTGGAAACAAAATTGCAAAGTTTCTTTGACATTCTGTACATGAAATTGAAAGAAGTGGAACTAATCATACAGTACTGTGAAATAAGCACACTGAGTTTTTTTGTTTTTGTGTTTTGTTTTTGTATGTGTGTTTTGGAAACTACAAAAACTAAGTTGCTCTAGGGAATTTTATCAGAAAATTCCCACCAGTGTTATCACCTGTTCTGTAGTTAATTAAATGTAATTTTTGTGGCAAAATTGCTGGAGACTCGTGGAGCCTTATCAGTGGGAATGGTTTAGGTTTTTTTATTTTTATTTTTGTTGTATTTCTTAATGTAGACAAAGCTTTATTGGGGCGTCTTGGTGGCTTCAGAGACATGCTAAATTTTCCGTTGACAACACAGAATTTGATTGTTCACAGCACATTCTCCTAACATGGTGTTTAGTGTGTAAATATTCTAGTCACTCTGTTAGGGATTCTTTAATAAAATTAATATTCTGTTGTAGCCAAAAATATAATATATTCAGTAGTACTGGACAACAATGGTATTATGACAATTTTATTAATAAAAGACTGAAAGTATAGTGGTTCTAATAAAATTTTAAATTTGTAAAAGTAAGTCAATTGTGCTCTAGTAGTTGTACCTCTTCTCCCCCCCCCCCCCCTTTTTTTTTTTTTTTTTTTTTTTAAGGTAGACAAAACCACATACCCAAGCAATCCCAAAAACACGTATTAAGCAAATGCAAAGCCAAACCATTTGGGGAGAATTTTAAATTTAAAGTGCATATCATTCTTTTCATTGCAGCCTTTCTAGGCAATATTTGCTTCCAGTCGTATATACAGGTTTTTTTATATATCACACCTTCACCGATTCTCAAACTTTCAGATAAC
>NW_020677051.1:0-1117 GCF_002925995.2 Terrapene triunguis
CGTCTTGTCTGGACGCGATAAGTCGAACCAGGAAGTGATCGCCGTCGACTGCGGTACTCCAGCTATACGAGAGGAGTACCGCGGCGTCGACGGGGGAGCCTGCCTGCCGCGTGTGCACCGAGGTAAGTTCGAATTAAGGTACTTCGACTTCAGCTACGTTATTCACGTAGCTGAAGTTGCGTACCTTAGTTCGAATTGGGGGGTAAGTGTAGACCAGGCCATAGAAAGAGACCTTCTAAAAATGTTAAAATGTATTACTGGCACGCAAAACCTTAAATTAGTGTGAATAAATGAAGCCTCGGCACACCACTTCTGAAAGGTTGCCGACCCCTGCAATAGAACAACTTCTCTGTCAAGGCAATTACCTAGACTCAAAGGACCCTTTACCAGATACAGTTTCTGCCACGTGTTTGCACCCCTCAGTAAATCTTTCTTTCTCCTTCTGTGCGACACAGAACCTTCCTTCTTGACTTCCCTTTTATCCCCCTCCAGGGCCCTGTCTTCCTGTCAGGGGTATGTGTGGCATGTGTCTGACTGAAAGGTCCAAATCTCTTCCTCATGACTACCTCAGGCTGTGATTTTAAGAACATAAGAACGGCCATGCTAGATCAGACTAAAGGTCCATCTATCCCAGTATCCTGTCTTCCGACAGTAGCCAATGCCTGGTGCCCCAGAGGGAATGAACAGAACAGGTAATCATCAAGTCATCAATCCCCTGTCTCCCATTCCCAGCTTCTGGCAAACTGAGGCTGGGGACACCATCCCTGCCCATCCTAGCTAATAGCCATTGATGGACCTATCCTCCATAAATCTATCTAGTTCTTTTTTGAACCCTGTTATAGTCTTGGCCTTCACAACATCATCTGACAAAGAGTTCCACAGGTTGATTGTGCACTGTGTAACGAAATACTTCCTTTCGTTTGTTTTAAACCTGATGCCTATTAATTTCATTTGGTGACCCCTAGTTCTTGTGTTATGAGAAGGACTAAATAACACTTCCTTATTTACTGTCTCCACACCAGTCATGATTTTATAGACCTCTATCATAACCCCCCTTAGTCATCTCTTTTCCAAGCTGAAAAGTACCAATCTTATTAATCTCTCCTCATATAAAGAA
>NW_020677052.1:0-3965 GCF_002925995.2 Terrapene triunguis
TGTTAAACAATAGAATACCAATTTAAATTTATTAAATATTTTTGGATTTTTTTCTACATTTTCAAATATATTGATTTCTATTACAACACAGAATACCAAATGTACGGTACTCACTTTATATTATTTTTTATTACAAATATTTGCATTGTAAAATTGATAAAAGAAATAGCATTTTTCAATTCACCTCATACAAATACTCTAGTGCAATCTTTCTTGTGAAAGTGTAACTTACAAATGTAGGGGTTTTTTTTGTTACATAACTGCACTCAAAAACAAAACAATGTAAAACTTTAGAGCCTACAAGTCTACTCAGTCCTACTTCTTGTTCAGCCAATTGCTAAGACAAACAAATTTGTTTACATTTACGGGAGATACTGCTGACTGCTTCTTATGTACCATGTCACCTGAAAGTGAGAACAGGCGTTCGCCTGGCACTTTTGTAGCCAGCATTGCAAGGTATTTACATGCCAGATATGCTAAACATTAATATGTCCCCTCCCAGAGGACATGCTTCCATGCTGATGATGCTCGTTAAAAAAACAATGCGTCAATTAAATTTGTGACTGAACTCCTTGTGGGAGAATTGTATGTCTCCTGTTCTGTTTTACCTGCATTCTGCCATATATTTCATATTATAGCAGTCTTGGATGATGATCCAGCACACGTTCGTTTTAAGAACACTTTCACTGTGGATTTAACAAAACGCAAAGAAGGTACCAATGTGAAATTTCTAAGGATAGATACAACACTCAACCCAAGGTTTAAGAATCTGAACTGCCTTCCAAAATCTGAGAGGGACGAGGTGTGGAAAATGCTTTCAGATGTCTTTAAAAGAGCAATACTCCAATGCGGAAACTACAGAACCCAAACCACCAAAAAAGAAAATCAACCTTCTGCTGGCGGCATCTGACTGAGATGATGAAAATGAACGTGCGTCGGTCCGCTCTGCTTTGGATAGTTATTGAGCAGAACCCGTCATCAGCATGGACACACGTATTCTAGAATGGTGATTGAAGCATGACGGGACATATGAATCTTTTGCACATCTGTAATGTAAATATCTTGCAATGCCGGCTACAACAGTGCCATGTGAACACCTGTTCTCACTTTCAGGTGGCATTGTAAACAAGACGTGGGCAGCATTATTGGGGTGGGGAGAGGGCCCCATTACTACTTTTAGGGGCAGTATCACTTGTGCCTTATAGCCCCCTTATTTCTCACAACTAAGAAAGTTGTGAGAAATAAGTGAGCCATTTGACGTTCAGGGCCCCCCCTACTTTTCCCCCTTAATTTGAGCACTGCTTTTAACTATGTTTGATAGCATGTTCGCTTTGGCATCATGCACAATTTATATAGTTACGAATAGTTTTACAATCACATTAAGGACTTGTCTCCAAGGGGAAATGGAAAAAAGGGCTCTTATTCCAGAATCAGTGTATCCAGATGGGCACTGCCACCAGCTCCACCAAAAATAATCTGTACAATGTATGAATGACACTTGTATGTTTTCTTCAGAGATTACCATCTAGCTGCTCCAAATGTACATTAACTCTAAATTTTGGATCACATTCACTGGGATTCTTTTTCACTAGTGGAGGCTCAGCATAATTTTTCATAATTTTATGTTTGTTTGGAGTTAGGAGGAAAATCAATTATGACACTTGCCCCATGATACATATCCTTGTCTTTTAAAATCAGTCAAACAGAAAAGAAACACTGAAGTACTGGTTCATTAAATCACCACCAAATTTAAACTGTTCTCTTATTTTTAGTACACTTACCTATCTTCTTAAGGTAAGGGCTTGTCTGAATAAACTAAATTCAGGCAGTATCTGAATATTTTATAAAGTCTAAGACTGACCAGCCAGCTTGAAACAGTGATTGGGATCTTTGACTACTTGACAAATGGGCTTGTATAACATATAATGGTAAGGCTGTATGTCTAGTTACTTTCCTTTTTTGGGATGGAAATGCAAACGTTATATTCCTGTCACTTCTCAGCTCTCATGAAACAGAGCTATAATTTTTACATGAGATGCACTGTGCTGACAAAAGCAGTAGCTGTATCCGGTACTAAAAGGCAACTTTTGCAAGTGACAAGACAAGCTCTTTGTATAGGCTGTCTTCTCTCACTTTTAATGTTTTGTGAATGTAATGTCTCCATGCTGTTTATGCTCAGATGAAGATTGTTTGGCGCTGATCTCTATCAGCAACATAGCCAGGAACTGGTGCAAAAATTTATTTCTTTGTTTCTTTCATTCTTAACAAGAAAAATACAAATAAATAAAAGAGCAACAAAAACAGTTTGAGAAAGCTGGTTGATTGTCTATAACACAAAGAGATCATTGTTCTTTTGCTCTCTCCTAGAATCAAATTATCCACCTCCAGTGTTCCCTCTTAGCCAGTAACTGCTATTCACAATGATACCTCTTTCTACTTACAGATTGCCCAGTGTCCCCCACCTTGCCAACTCCAACAATGTTTGTGTCTTTTTTTAAAGCCTCGGATCCTGGAATCCATATTTTGATGTGAGAACCTGAGCTTGCATTTTAAAAGAAGTACATTTCTGGTCCTCAAGTTTGCAGAGAAAAGCTTGAACGCGTAAAGCAAATACAAAGAACCCCAATCTTACTATTTTTGAAAATCTCATGATTTTTAACGCCAACACCATGATTTTTTAGAATCTGACTCATAGTTTTTGAATTAGGGTTAATAATACTGAAGGATAAGCATCCACTGTTTATACCAAAGTAAATGCAACGTATGCTTTACAAGTGTGAAGACAGGGTAATTGTAATATTATCTCATTAATGCAACACCCTGCATCACATGAATACCATTCACTAGCAAAAAGCAGAATACAACTACATTGGCAAAAGTTGCCCCGAAAAAGATTCTTACAGGACTACACTACCCAGCAAGTTTTGAATTAGGGTCAAAGTTCACACATTAAAAGCAACAGGTTCCTGTTTCACCCTCTTGCTATGCAGGGCTCTCCAAGTTCAAAGAGGACCCCCAAGTAACAGGCTTTCAAGCAGTCATTGCCCATATTGTTACATAAGCAAACAAAAAAGACAGAAAATAAAATTACCTTCTTAAACAACACAAACATCTTATACATTTTAATTATCAAACCTCACAGGGTACATACAGGCTCTAATACTCCTCTTAAACAAATGTGAGCTTTTTATGATATTTTTTTCCAATATGCCTGCTCGTATAGCATTCAGGTTTGTGTGCCAGTACACCTCAAGGATACAAACAGAAACAGAGAAAATCTTCTAAATCTTGGCCTAAAATGAGATTTAAAATAAACATTAGATAGGATAAAAAATAAAATAAATGAGCAATATAAACTAGGGCTGTCAAGCGATTAAAAATATTAATTGTGATTAATCGCACGATTAAAAAAATTAATTGCACGATTAATCATGCTGTTAATAAAAGAATACCATTTATTTAAATATTTGTGGATGTTTTTTACATTTTCAAATATATTGATTTCAATTACAACACAGAATACAAAGTGTACAGTGCTCACTTTATATTTATTTTTATTACAAATATTTGTGTGTAAAAAAACAAAAGAAATTGTATTTTTCAATTCACCTAATACAAGTACCGTAGTGTAGTCTCTTTGTCATGAAAGTTGAACTTACAAATGTAGAATTATGTACCAAAAAAACCAGCACTCAAAAACAAAACAATGTAAAACTTTGGTTTGAGCATTGGCCTGCTAAACCCAGGGTTGTGAGTTCAATCCTTGAGGGGGCCACTTAGGGATCTGGGGCAAAATCAGTACTTGGTCCTGCTAGTGAAGGCAGGGGGCTGGACTCGATGACCTTTCAAGGTCCCTTCCAGTTCTAGGAGATAGGAAGATAGGAAGTCCAATCAGTCGTACTTCTTGTTCAGCCAATTGCTCAGACAAAAAAGTTTGTTTACATTTACAGAAGATAATACTGCCC
>NW_020677053.1:0-1324 GCF_002925995.2 Terrapene triunguis
GATTTGGGGAGGGAGCCAATGGGGGAAGGAGGGGGCAGAGTCGGGGTAGGGGGGGCGCGAGCCCTTCCAGGCTCCGGAGCCTTTGCTTGTTTGTCCAGTGTCCCAACCTAACATTGGTCGGGACGCGGGACAAACAAGCAAATATCGGGACAGTCCCGATAAAATCGGGACGTCTGGTCACCCTACACAGGACCCTCTGTTGCTTTTTACAGATTCAGACTAACACGGCTACCCCTCTGATACTGTTTACCACCAGTTTCACTATCATGTTCTCCTACCCTGAGCACACTCCTGTGCCTTTCCTGCACCACAGAGGGAAGATTTACACATTTTTAAAGCATTTGCTCTGGCATTTTTAAAACAATCCTGACATTTTCTAATAAAAATGCTTTGATTAGCAAAATTTCACAAAACCCAAGATGAAAGGAGCATTTCAGGGTTTGTACCATGAACTTTTCAAATGTTTGGTTTTTCTTTTTCTTTTTTTTAATTATTTATTTAGGTGTAAATTAACTGGCAATGTTCCTTTAAACATTCTCCATCTATTAATATGGCTTCTGCGTGTTCTTAGTTGATAATGCATGCAGTACAGTTCTTGGACTTCTAGAGTGCCTTTCATCTGAGAATCTCAAAGCCCTTCACAAATGCTAATTAACAAAGTTTCATCGCGGCTCTTGAGTGAGGCAGGTGTGTTAGAATGAGATCTTAACAAGTGAGCATGTTAATATCTTTACAAGAGCCAATGCAGATGAGCCCATCAGACGCATGGGGTAATTGTCAACCCCAGGAGATTGTGTCTCCGCTTTAGTTGAACAGTGTGCATTTAATTCTGTGCAAATCCTTCCCTCTTGCAATGAAGCATGAGGACAAATCCAGTCGCTCTGTCGGCCATTGCACTTTTTGAGGGAGGGATGTTTCCTTCTCAATTTGAAACTTTCGGATTACAATCAGTGGCGGGCGAACCCCGAAGATGCAGATGCTGGGTTCGAGCAGGCGCCTGAAAATTGGGATGCTTCTCTCGAGCCCAGCATTACTTTCAGGTGGCTGAAAATACAAAGCTGGAAGTCTCAGGAGCGCAGGATTTCTGTGAGCTTTGCAGAACTTTCACTTACAAACGTACCCATGGCCTTTCCCAATGCTATTTTGTCCCACACAGTTCGGGACCCTTCTTAGCCACACTTCTATGGAACACTAGAGGGGTTTGGGTTTGATTGAGGTTGCTAAATTACTATCTAAACTGGAACAGTCTGTGCGAAGGGAAAGGCTGTGCTTCTGCGCCCCACTACAGAAGGGATGTGGACAAATTGGAGAGAGTTCAGCGGAG
>NW_020677054.1:0-4685 GCF_002925995.2 Terrapene triunguis
CGCCACCCCCATTGGCCCGGGACGGCGAACCGCGGCCAGTGGGGGCTGCGATCGGCCGAACCTGCCGCATCAGCAGGTAAATAAAACTGGCCCGGCCCGCCAGGGTGCTTACCCTGGCGAGCCGCGTGCCGAACGTTGCCGACCCCTGGTCTACACTGAAGAATCTTTCAGCCCTTCTCCCCCGCACTCAGAACAGATGATTCGTCCTCCAGGGAATTTCACCAGCTGATTTTAAATTCAAGTGAATTTTAGTGCTGCTGCTGAACGTGGTTGAATTGACAGCCCTGGAAATGGGCACCCCAAAACAGTTATACACCCCTTCCTCCCTGCCCACATTTTTCAACCATACCCAGGAGGAACCATGTCTAGGGCCAGAAGAGAGAGTTTCCCAGGCCTGTTCACTCTTTGTCTGCTGCTATTTTGTGAGCACTTTCTACCACTGCACAAACCAAGTCAGTTCCACTGTGGTACCAAGGATGGAAACTCTAATGAAAACCATCCCTCAGGCTTTCAACTACCTAGACTTGCTCTAAGCAGAGGTGACACAGAAAAAATGCCAGTGCCCTATCTACACTAGTGTGGCCCTCATTGCCACTACCCACAGAGCCACACTGGAGCTAATGCCACCATGGGAGATTTTAACAAACAGCTCAGTGTAGACACAGTGGCTACCCCTACACGATGAGCTAGGGGTGTCATTCCCAGCTCAGGTGCATATATTTGAACTAGCACCATGAGAGTTAGTGTGCATGACTTGTAGCGTAAACACGGTCAACCTTGGACTAACACTGTTTGGACACATGGTTTTCATAAGTAAATCCTTTTTTGAAAGACATAATCCTTAGAGGCAACTGGGCTGGTCTCTCGTTTCTAGCCTCCTTTGTTTTAACTAGAACACACTGTATTTGTAATGGAAATGTTCTAAACCAGGGGTTCTCAACCCTTTTCTTTCTGAGGCCCTCCCAACATGCTATAAAAACTCCACAGCCCAACTGTGTCACAATAATGGGGTTTCTGCATATAAAGAACCAGGGCCGGCATTAGTGGGTAGCAAGCAGGGCAATTGCCTGGGGCCTCATGCCACAGGAACCCCTGCAAAAGCTACATTGCTCAGGCTTCGGCTTCAGCCTCGGGTGGCGGGGCTCAGGGCCCGGGCTTCAACCCCATGTGGCAGGGCTTCAGCTTTCTACCCTGGGCCCCAGTGAGTCTAATGCTGGCCCTGCTCGCAGTCCCCCAGGGGACCTCGGACCCCTGGTTGAGAACCACTGTTCTAAACAGATCCATGGCTCAGTCCCTCATTCATCCTTGGAAACCATCTCCCATCTGGGCAGACTCTTCTGAGCTGCCACCCACCAGGGTGACTCCAGCCGGATGGCTTGCACCGGGGCGTAAAGGGGTTTGCCAGCTGAATGATCCCTGTGGCAACATGAGACAATGGCCCGAGAGCACAGGGAAGCTGCTGTGAGCCAGGGAGGACTCAGACACCAGAATGGGATCAGCAATCCAGGGGAGTTTCCCTAGGAAGCTAGACCTCCCCATCTGAGAATGGCAGGTATTTTGTGTCCCATTTGCCCTAGCTTAGGACAAGACGAACCTAGAAGGGGTTAATCAGTGGCCTAGCCTTTGGCCTTCAGGGCACATCCAGTTTATTAAACAAGACAAAACGCGTTTGGTGTTTCAGCCTGGTCGTCACTCCCTCCCTGGCAGACACCTGCACGCCTCCCAGCTCGGTGTGGCATGTCTGCTCCCTGGGCCTTGTGTCGGTGGCCCTCATAAACTTAACACAAATCTTGCATGCGCTTGATGATGATAAGGACACGACCTAATGAGGAAGCTGCCAGCCTGAGATGCTTCCTTGGGTTGGGACCTGCAAGCCTCTTTGAGGGATTTGTATCTGAAATCTTCAAGGTCAGCTGCAGTTTGTCACATTTACTGCAGCTGTAATGACAATATTGCAAGGAAGGGGGTGTGTACTACTGCCATCTCCTGGACAGAATCAGAACAGCGCCATGTGGCATAGGTCCCCTACAGCCAACAGACACCCTCTGTTAGTCCAAGTGGTGGGGCTGGAATTTTAGAGAATGCAGATCTGACTCCTAAAGCAACTGTCACTTCGTAGTTCCAAGTGGTCAGCATGTGCAATGCAGGGACCCTCGCAAGCATCTAGGCGCCCACATATTCTGACACACTCCCACCAAGGGGTCCTTTTGTCTCACTGCAATACCCGGAGTTGCCCAGGCAGTATGCCTGAAGGCCTTGGATGATCTTGCCCTCTCCCCTGTGACTTGCTCAAACACCAAAGTAATTTTCATTTGCCTTTCATGTCTCCCTGATCTTATGTCAAACAGGCCTGGCCCTGTATTGTACTCCCCTACCGTGTCCTCTCAGGTGGAATTTCCTGTCAACAGAGCTTGGTGGAGTCGGCTTTTTCTGGTTGCAGATGCTGCTGTTGCCCCTTGTCCTCATGCACCCAGTTCACCCTCCACATACCTGCCTCCGTCCCTTCCCCCACTATCCACCACAGCTGGTTTGTTCCAGAGAAATGGCTCATCCCCCAGCTGCCTTGCCTATGGGAGGTGCATGCTCTCCCCACCTCAAGTAATCCAAAGGCTGGTGTCTGTCACGCTGTGTTCAGGGGCACAGTCCCTCCCCCTATCGCTGAAAGAGCTGAGTGTCCCACTCCTGGGAGTGCTGCCCGCAGAAGCAGTGCTGGCTGGCTGGTGGCACTTGGCCCTGCTCCCAGTGCTATACTCAGGTGGGACAGCACAGGAAACTGGCTTTGCTTACCTATTGCTGGGGAGAGGGGGCATCTCACCCGCCCCCACTAATCTTCTGATGCCAGCTAAACCTAGAGCAATTGAAACCCTCCCATCTAAGGAAAAGGGGCCCCCTATGACACCGCTTGTATCGCCATGTCCACCCCCCACAGGAGTTCAAAATAATACCAACGCCTGAATCTGCTCAAAGGTTTCTACAGAGATCATTTGCACCAGGCACCACCTCACACACGCCCTGAGGTACTGGGGTTCCTTAGGGGACACGCAGAGGAATGGTCTTGGCTCTGCCAGAGGAAGAGCCCTCACCTGGTGGTGGTGTGTCAGCTTAGAGTTTGCCCAAAGCTCTCGGGGCTGGATGTGAACGTGACACTGATGAATGCTCCTTGACCAGGGAAGACCTTGCCACCTGCCTACGCTGCACCTTTTCCATTGCAGTCCTAATGCAGCTGTGTCTATCCCAGCTGACAGCCCCCTGCTGCAAGTGCCAGGGCGTCTCCTCCAAGCCGTGAGGTGCTGTGCACACAGCACCCATCATCTGGCCATTTTACACAATGTTTTAAATCCTACCTGTGTTGGCTCCGACTTCCATCCCCATCAGCCCCTGCCACCCTCTCTGCTGCCTGCCTCACTCTCTGGCTTTCCATCCCCCATAGCTGGTCAGCCTCCCACCCACCCTCACCCTGCACCTCAGTGCTACCACTGCGTATTTTAAACAGGCTAGTAAGGGGCTAAGGAATCCCAACCTAGGTGTGCATGAGGGAAATGGAGCTAGTTCCTATTCGCTAGCTGTAAAAGAGGATACATTGTTGCAGCATATGCTAGGCTGCAGCAGTTTAATTAGCGGGAGCGAGGCTTTGTCAGAGAGATTGCTGCTGCTTCGGAGCACGCCGAGCTGTCTGGGAGCTGGTGGGACTGGCCCACTCTCACTGTTAGCTCCTGGTTTAGCAAAGTGAAGCAAGGGTGTTAAGGCAAAGACCCGAGCTCCTCAGATGTCTCTGCCAGCCCTGAGCGACTGGGAAGGGCCCCGATGCAAGGGAAGGGAATGCCACGAAGACACCGGAGGCAGATCAAACTTCTCTGTTACACCCATGAGTCATTATTGGGGCCCCCGTCAGTCATCTCCCAGAATGTGTGCCTCTGTCCTCAGCTGAGCCCAGGGCAAAGCAGCCAGCGTTAAGGACATCAGAGCCCTTCACTCAGCACCTGTTTACTTATTCTGGGTGGCACAGCACTTCCTCATTCTACCCAGCCCGGTGAGCTTGGAGCAGCACACGTGTTTTTTGCTGCTGCTTGCCCAGAATGCCAGCTTCTGCCTTGAGTCAGCTTTCCACTGCACTGAACTCCAGGGAAAACAGCCTTCCCTCCTCCACCGCAAGTGACAAGGGCAGGGGCTGCTCCTGGGAGAGGGGCTCTCAGGGCAGCTAGAGGGCAGTGACAGCTTGAGGAAAATGGAGTCGGGGCTCACTGTGCGGCCCACGGGGGTTGAGTAGGTGGGCTCACTGCGTGGCCCGCGGGAGGGTGAGTAGGCAAGCGGCGGGTGAGGGAGGGGGCTGAGTAGGTGAGCAGTCAGGCAGTGGCGGGGAGTGAGTAGGCGAGCTGGGGAGGTGGAGGGGGGGCTGAGGAGGTGAGTGGGCAGGCAGTGGCGGGGGGTAAGTAGGTGAGCCGAGGAGGATGGGGGGCTGAGGAGGCGAGCGGGCGGGTAGTGGCGGGGGGGCAGGTGAGCCGGCGAGCCGGAGGGGCGGGGGGCTGAGGAGGCGAGCGAGCAGGCAGTGGCGGGGGGTGAGTAGGCGAGCCGGGGGAGAGGGGCTGAGGAGGCGAGCAGCGAATCGGTGGCTGACCTGTTCTACTGATCTGGTCTGGCTCCCATCCCCTCTCCCAGGGCCGGCTCCAGGCACCAGCAAAACAAGC
>NW_020677055.1:0-1309 GCF_002925995.2 Terrapene triunguis
GTAGAAAGGAGTGGGACCATCACCATGCTTCTGCCCAGCCCAACTACATCCACTTTGGGGTCATTACTACCGGTGTTGGAGTTATCGCTCCCCAGCACATCTCAATCAGGAAGCGTATGCACGAGGCTTTTGGAGGCCCTTTGCGCAGGTAAACTAGGGGGTTGGCAGCAGGGCCGGCTCCAGGCACCAGCTTAACAAGCAGGTGCTTGGGGCGGCCAAGGGAGAGGGGCGGCACCTGCGGCAATTCGGAGGCAGCAGGTCCCTCACTCCCTCTAGGAGCGAAGGACCTGCCGCTGAACTGCCGCCGCCGATCGCGGCTTTTTTTTTTTTTTTCCAATTGCCGCCGCCGATCGCGATTTTTTTTTGCTTGGGGCGGCAGAAATGCTGCAGCCGGCCCTGGTTGGCAGCCTCCTGAGCCCTCACCCCAATTGGCATACCGGCACAAAAGCAACCAGAGCCTGGCCATAAGGGTTCACCATTATAGCCACTTCTTTCCTCCCCAATGAACAATAAACATTGTTCATAGTCGTGAACTGGTCTTAAACTTAAACAAATAAAGATCAACTTTACTTAAAATTATGGCCACCATCCCATCCTGCAAATGCCCAATTTTTTCTGATACAGCAGCTGTCCTTTCAACTCTCTCTCTAATTGGTTTAGAAAAACTCTTAGATCAAACTGGTACTTTATTAAGTTTCTCATGTATCCAATTCATTTCAGGCTTTCAGGATGGCCAGGAGAGAATCCAAAGGGTACAGCTTCTGCATCCTGCTCCTACTGTTCACAGCGGTTCTCAAACTGTGGGTCATGACCTCATTTTAATGGGGTTGCCAGGGTGGGCATTAGACTTGCTGGGGCCCGGGGCTGAAGCCCAAGCCCCCTCAGCCGGGGGCTGAAGCCGAGGTTCGGACTTCGGCCCCCCCAGCCCGGGGCTGAAGGCGGGGCTCAGGGTTCCCCCTTCCGGGGTCATGTAATAATTTTTGTTGTCAGAAGGGGGTCGTGGTGCAATGAAGTTTGAGAACTACTCTAGCATAAAGCCTGTGCTGAGGGTTGAAGTGGGACTTAAGTGGTGCATATTCCTTGGGCTGGCCCACAGCACAAGGGTGAATTTCACCCATATCTCAAAGGTCCTCTGAAGAGGGAGGTATTCCAGTGTGGGACATCTCATCTGGGTGTGATTAACACGTGGATGCTACATGACCTGAATATCCAACCAAAGCATCATACAAATTATTAGTCCAGTTCATGGCAGAAGGAATATATATTGGGGGAGTATATGAATACGGGCCCACATACACATTTCTTCTGC
>NW_020677056.1:0-4006 GCF_002925995.2 Terrapene triunguis
ACAAACAGCGTGGGGGGAGGGATAGCTCAGTGGTTTGAGCACTGGCCTGCTAAACCCAGGGTTGTGAGTTCAATCCTTAAGGGGGCCACTTAGGGATCTGGAGCAAGATCAGTACTTGGTCTGCTAGTGGAGGCAGGGGGCTGAACTTGATGGCCTTCCAGTTCTAGGAGATAGAATATCTCCATTTATTATTATTATTATTATAAACATTGAAGAACATTCATATTTTGAGGACTTAAGTGGTGCATAAGCCTTGTACTGGCATTCTGCATGGTTGAATTTTACCCTTACCACCTAATCCTACAAAGTGCTAGGCACTGTAAAGACCCATTGACTTGAGTTAGCACTGAGGGTGCTCTGCACCTCCTGGAACGCATTCAACATGTTGCATGATCTATCTGCAAACCCCAGTCATTCCTATAGCAGCACTTTCCAGGTCTTGATATAATGAAACTCAGGAGCCCATGGAATGGGCCATTTCACTGAGTCTATGCTGTTTTTACCATGTAAATTACTTAGATTTCAGTCAGAAGCATATTTAGTATTTGACTATGACTAACATATTCAATTGCTTTTGTTAAACACAAATCCTGAAAAAATGTCATTCACACAGAGTATTGCACATCATTTTCAAATAACCATACATAGCAGCTGTTTCAGAACAGAACAGTAACAAGTATTTAAGCACTTCTTATTTATATCACATAATGATGCATGCATACATAACAAAAGCAAGAGAGGTTGCCTCTAAAATTGTATCCATACATAGATTTGTTTTGTTATACGAGCTTTATGCAACATGCCACACAAAGATACACAGTCCAAGTGGATTAAAGCGTCTGTTACTACCATGAATAATTCATCAAATTCATAGTTGCATTTTAGAGATCACTTTTCAAAAGCTCACATTAAAGCGCTAAGGCTTGTGAACCCCTTGCTCACACTGGCAAGCTGTTATTCACACAAGCAGCCCCATTGTGATAAAATTGAAGTACAAATGTAAGTGCAGTATAGCAAATCGAAATCAGAGTTTCATTTTTTCCCTATATTTTTATAGTTCTGCAACAAATATATAAGAACAGTTTATTTGACCAGTTTCATAGCACAATCCCCAGCCTACTGGGAAGGTTAAATAAAAGATATATTTCAAATGATTTTCAGTCACATACATTTAAATATCTGCCATTTAAAATCAATATTCTGCCGGTGATTAGTCCACAAGGTGACTTTTGCTAATTGACTAATTGCTTTTGCTATGTGGAAAACCCCTAACAAAAATAAAAATGCTTAGAAATTAGTTACTTCTCATTTCCAATAACTGTGGATAGCAGGAGGCCAATTCTACATTGGCCTATGTGGCATGCAAAGTGCATAAACTGGGCACTGAAGTCAGTGTATGTAGAGCTTTTGAGCACTGGGCAGGGAGTTCAGAAACCAAAACACAGGTGGTAAGATTCTGATCCTGTTTGTCCACAACGTATGAAATGTACAGCATTACAGAGGCCCACACTACACTCTCTGAACCATTAAAGAACCATTAGACTGTAAGCTCTTTTATTCTGTGTTTGTTTGGTGCCTAGCACAATGGGGTCCTGGCCCATCTCTGGGGCTCCTAGTTGCTACAGCAATACAAATAAATCATCATGGTTTCAGGAAACTTTTGAGAGGCCTCTTTAGTGGGGAGAATTTTACCCACACACACTGGGCTGACCCATTCACTCTGAATTCCAGCTTTTCCCGTAGTATCTAAATGGAAAAGAAAGTCACGGAGAGTGGATGGATTATGAGTAGGGCTTCTTACTGCTCATCTTGAAGAAAATCTCAAGTGCATAGTGGCCATTGTGTTGAAAATGAGTTATCCCAGCAAGTGCACAAGAGTAGCTGAAGATATGTACGTGAGGCAGTCAGCAGCAAGCAGCACAGGAAGGAGGGATTCTACTCTCTCAGGTGTATCTCACTTCCTTGTGCAAATGCACATCTCCCCACTGCTTTTGCACAGGACACTATCCAGCCCTGAATATTAAAAGAATTAACAGACAAACTGACTGCAAAGCATCACCACCGTTCGCTGGACCATAGAATGTAATGGCTCCAAAGGAGCTGTTATGATCTAACAAGTCAATGCTCCCTGCACTAAGAAGGATGTACATGAATAGACTGTAACAACTCTGAAAAGCTGTTATACTGTACCAAATCACAAATTCACATTTAGCACATCCCCTCACCTCAGAGACGGAAACAGCTCCTTTGGAGTACCTATTGTTGTTCAAGTGTATAAATGTTATTATTGAAAATAGTGTATGCAACAACATATTACATTGATCAATGAACTATAAAAATACATATTATGTCTAACTGAATACTCTATGTATTCTATACTATGCATACTCTATGTATTCTATACTATGCATAATTAAATTCACAAGTATAATTACCTGTTTAAAAAATCAGAAAAAGTAAATACATTCACAGTCTCGTGGAATAGTTAAAAATATTTTTATAACATTTAATTTCTGTCGTAAGTGTAATAATGTTATATTTGATAGCTACACTATTGCAGGTCAAGAAATTGAAAGTTTAAAATGTATTTTGTTGTTAGTTCAAATCATAGTAGAGAGCAAGTATTGGGACTTTATCCTAGCCTTTGAGGAGGATGGATTCAATTACTTGGCGATAGGCCCTTTCCATCTTCAGTTGCTACGAACTTTTGACCCCATATAAGAAGTTCTAAGGGAAAAATTCTTTTCTTGGTTACATCCACTGCAATCCCACTGACTTTAAGGGGAGTTACACCAATGTAACTGACAAGAGAATTTGGTTCCTGACAGATGAAGTTAACCCCTGTGCAGAGGATTTGTACAAGGCCTTGAACCACTTAGTTCACACATAAGCCATTTTGCAATGTAGGCCTTAATGCAGGCTCTCCACACAAGGATTAATTTCACTCCAAATGAATTTAGGATGAAATAGGTATACTGAGCCAAATCCTGTCATCCTGACTTACACTGTGCAATGTCATTGATCTGAATGGAGTTGAATGGGATGGACAAAATTTTTACAGTTACACTTCCTGATCTTTGTTGCTGTGCGTTACAACACTATTAGAGTGCTTAAGTGTGTACAGTTTAGAAAAGTGCTAAGTCAGGCCAGCATCTTAGCACTCCTCAAAGTGATATATTGCCATTTGTATCACAACAGTAACAGGAAAAGGAAATACATGTTACCCTTACTATTGTCAAGTACAACAACCCATTAATGTAATGTTTCTAGTTCAATCTTTGACAACATAGGCTTCCAACTCCTAAAGTGTTCATCTTTAACTGTTTTTGTACACGTTGTTGCAAACTCTCATTGACCTAGATATGCCTCCACAAGACTTTTCTCTCTGTTCAATGTGAATGTGCTTTCTGTAATGAAACAATCTTCTTGCTTCCACTTTAGCCAATCCTGATCTGTATTGGCAAATAAAATTTCAATAACACATCCCTAAAATGATACTAAGGTTAAGCATTATTTTACCAATAATCAATCATATGGTCTTGCTCAGATCTCTGGCAGGAAAGTGCATTTCTGTTTTAGTTTGTCCATTTACACTATTTTATAAAGTTTTAGTCCAACAGCTGGTTGTCTGCAGAATATGAACCTTTTTTTATTTATTTAACATTGGTGTATGGGATGAAAGGGACTCAAATCCTCCATGTACACATTTTTGTCTTGAGTTGTGAAACACTTATTCAAAAATTAAATGATTCAAATGAAAAAGACATTTTTTCGTACTGTGCATGGTATTTCTAAAATGGGCAGGGTCAATCTCTAGCTACATGGGGTTTCACTTATATCATACTTGAACAGGCACCAGTGACCAATGAAAGTGCAGAATTCTGAAGCACTAAGCCAGGGACGGCTCTAGGATTTTTGCCGCCCAAGGCAAAGACAATTTTGGCTGCCCCCCCGGCCGTTTTTTAATTACCCCACCCCCGGCCCCGCCTCAACTCCGCCCCTTCCC
>NW_020677057.1:0-1247 GCF_002925995.2 Terrapene triunguis
TGCCGCCCCTCTCCCTTGGCCGCCCCAAGCACCTGCTTGTTAAGCTGGTGCCTGGAGCCGGCCCTGCTCTCATTGAGAATTAAAGTGACCTTAATTCAGTTTAGTTTAATTTAGCTATTTTATCTTTAATTCTGAATGAGATTGTCCACACAGGGATTTAAGGGAGTTTAACCCATTTAAAATTCACACCTTTAGTTAATTCAGATTAACGTTCCTGAGTGCCCCTGAGTGTATAAGCCCTTAGGCATCTTTACAAATCTCACTAGGCACCTATTTACATTTTTAGGCACCTAAAATACTTTTAAAAATTTGGCACTCTAAGTTTTATTATCCCCATTTTACAGCCAGGTAAACTGAAATCAGAGTGGTTATCTCCTTGCCACGGCTGTTGTAAAGCACTTCAACACTCTTGGATGAAAGGTAGTGTACAGGTGGAAACATCATTATTAGGATAAAAACTGGGAGTAAACTACGTTTTTTTTTTGTTTTCATTATTTTAGGGAGAAAAGACATTATGCAATGTGACTGCTTAAAGGAACATTCTCATTAAAAAGGTTATTTTTTAAAGACATCCTTATCTGTGTTTATATCATCTAAGATTGTTAAAACAGAAAGAATATTTAATATTTTAATGTATTTTTCCACAGTTTATGCTCTTCACTTCCTTGCTGTATTTCTCTTGGCTTGAACAAAGACAAGAATGTGGTTAATTTCACTTTCTGATTTTCCATTTCTCAGGAATGTTTGAATCCCTACCACAAAAAGCTTTTCATGGAAGTTAAACAAAATTCATGAAAACATTTCTGAAAGTGAAAGTACCCAGTGTCATTGTAACCGTGTCTGTACCAGGATATTACAGAGACAAGGTGGGCGAGGTAATAGAAGATATTACCTTCTCTCTCTAGTATACATCTTTTCACACACTCTCACTCAGGGCCGGCTCTGGCTTTTTTGCCGCCCTAGGCAAAAAAGCCTCCGGCCGCCCCCTCCCCCCCCAGAGCGCCGGGGGCAGGGCAGCGAGCCCCGGCGGGGGCTCGGCTCTCCCCCCGGCGGCCGGGGCGAGGGCGGCCAGAGCGCCGGGGGGAGAGTGGCGAGCCCGGCTGTGGTCCCGCTCTCCCCGGCGGCCGGAGCGCCGCGCCGCCCCCCTCCAGGTGCCGCCCCAAGCACCAGCTTGGTGCCTGGTGCCTGGAGCCGGCCCTGCTCTCACTACCTGTCCATGCGTATTTTCAAACTAAACCTAAATTTAG
>NW_020677058.1:0-1290 GCF_002925995.2 Terrapene triunguis
TAATGTTATAATTCTTGATGTCTGATTTGTGTCCATTTATTCTTTTGCATAGAGACTGTCCGGTTTGGCCAGTGTACATGGCAGAGGGGCATTGCTGGCACATGATGGCATATATCACATTGGTAGAGGATCAGGTGAACGAACCCCTGATGGTGTGGCTGATGTGATTAGGTCCTATGATGGTGTCCCTTGAATAGATATGTGGACAGAGTTGGCAACAGGCTTTGTTGCAAGGATTAGTGTTTTTGCAAGGATTAGTGGGTTAGTGTTTTTGTTGTATGGTGTGTGGTTGCTGGTGAGTATTTGTTTCAGGTTGGGGGGCTGTCTGTAAGTGAGGACTGGCCTGTCTGCCAAGATCTGTGAGAGTGAGGGATCGTCCTTCAGGATAGGTTGTAGATCCTTGATGATGCGCTGGAGAGGTTTTAGTTAGGGGCTTAAGGTGATGGCTAGTGGCATTCTGTTACTTTCTTTGTTGGGCCTGTCCTGTAGTAGGTGTCTTCTGGCTCTGTCAATCTGTTTCTTCACTTCATCAGGTGGGTATTGTAGTTTTAAGAATGCTCGATAGATATCTTGTAGGTGTTTGTCTCTGTCTGAGGGATTGGAGCAAATGCGGTTGTATCTTAGAGCTTGGCTGTAGACAGTGGATCATGTGATGTGGTCTGGATGAAAGCTGGAGGCATGTAGGTAAGTATAGCAGTCAGTAGGTTTCCAGTATAGTGTGGTGTTTATGTGACCATCGCTTATTAGCACTGTAGTGTCCAGGAAGTGGATCTCTTGTGTGGACTGATCCAGGCTGAGGTTGATGGTGGGATGGAAATTGTTGCAATCATGGTGAAATTCCTCAAGGGCTTCTTTTCCATGGGTCCAGATGATGAAGATGTCAGCAATGTAGCGCAAGTAGAGTAGCGGCATTAGGGGACACGAGCTGAGGAAGCGTTGTTCTAAGTCAGCGTTGTTCTAAGTCAGCCATAAAAATGTTGGCATACTGTGGGGCCATGCGGGTACCCATAGCAGTGCCGCTGACTTGAAGGTATACATTGTCCCCAAATGTGAAATAGTTGTGGGTGAGGACAAAGTCACAAAGTTCAACTGTTTGAAAATGGCCATCCTGATTATCACCACAAAAGTTTTTTTTTCTCCTGCTGATAATAGCCCGCCTTAATTGATTAGTCTCGTTATGGCAACCCCCATTTTTTCATGGTGTGTGTGTGTGTGTGTGTGTATATATATATACACACACACACACACACACACACACACACACACACACACACACACACAGAGAGAACA
>NW_020677059.1:0-1132 GCF_002925995.2 Terrapene triunguis
ACCACTAGGCGAACTAGGCAGTGGCCTAGGGCGGCAAGTGGTTGGGGTTGCCCAGGGCTGTCCTTAGGCATAGGCAGCTGGGTAGGGCACCTGAAAATTTGGGGCACCACTGGGTCTTAGTGTCCACCCTACTGGTTTTCCTATCCCTGTTCTGACCCTTCCTGCAGGCTCCGAGTCTTTCTGGGAAGGGGATCTGGTAGTTAAAAGAGAAAAAGCCCTCCAGCCTGCCAGACCTATTAGCACAATACTGAAACTGTTAAAGAGCCATTCAAGGGGTAATGAAGACATTTGCCAACCCTCAGGTATCTACTGTCAGTTTCTGAATTTACTGACAAAAACAGTTGTGCATGACTGTAATATTTACTCAGAACATGTCAGTCTACAGGACCTTAGTTTAAAATTTGCTTTAAAAATATTTCATTAGTGAGTTGGTGAAGATTATAAAATCACATCTCTAAAAAATCCTTGCATAGATTTTTAGATGGACTATCATCTTTAGCCTTAAAGGCTTGGATCTTCAGACATATGTTTTTTTAAATAAATTCTTCAAAAGACCATCTTTATCTAAAATACAAATTTTAATTACTATGGTAAAAAAAACTTACTTCCAAAGTCTTCCTGTCCTTTCTGGCCATCCATTTCTCCCGTTACCCCCCACTGAAGGAAGCAACAGCCCTTTGCTTCCAGATAGCTGGACAAAGAGCTTCCCTCTCTTTACTTCTGACTATCTGATGAACTAGTTTTAAGCAAAATCAGTACCTTAGTAAGAGATAAAATCCTTTGTTCTGCCTAAAATCTTTGGAAAGTTGGTGAAATTTCATAAACATGTGTATTGTTATGGAGATCACACACAGTAAATTAGTGTTCCCTTTTTCTAAAAGCAATGAACATTGTTATGAACACACTAAGCCTCTGTGACTGATTAATTTAAAATAATGTCTGTTTCAGTGAGTTAAATATGTAGTAATCTGGAATGAGTACATTTAAGAGTACATTTAAAATATAAAATCAGCTTAGAAATACTGATTAAGAAAATGTAAAACAGAGAAGAGCTGCATCATGTATTTCATAATATTTAATGTTGTATTCAGCAAGACAGCTGACTCGCCCTTACTACAAAGTTTTTGCAAAT
>NW_020677060.1:0-1169 GCF_002925995.2 Terrapene triunguis
AATGATATCACTCTCCTGAAGATAACAAAGAGAGATAAGGAATGGATGTTGTCTGCATGCCAGCAAACACCGGGACCATACGCTGCCATGCTTTGTTATGCAATGATTCCAGACTACGTGCTACTGGCCTGGCGTGGTAAAGTGTCCTACCATGGCGGACGGGATAAGGCAGCCCTCCCCAGAAACCTTTTGCAAAGGCTTTGGGAGTACATCAAGGAGAGCTTTCTGGAGATGTCCCTGGAGGATTTCCGCTCCATCCCCATACACATTAACAGACTTTTCCAGTAGCTGTACTCTGGCCGCAATTGCCAGGGCAAAGTAATCATTAATCATTAAACACGCTTGCTTTTAAACCATGTGTAATATTTACAAAGGAACACTCACCAGAGGTCCCTTGTGCACCCTCAGGGTCTGGGAGCACACCTTGGGTGAGTTCGGGGGTTACTGGTTTCAGGTCCAGGGTGATAAACATATCCTGGCTGTTGGGGAAACCGGTTTCTCCGCTTCCTTGCTCTGAGCTATCTTCATTGTCTTCATCATCATCTTCCTCATACCCCGAACCCGCTTCCCTGTTGCGTGGAGTCAAAGCACACGGTTGGGGTAGTGGTGGCTGCACCCCCTAGCATGGCATGAAGCTCCGCGTGGAAGCGGCATGTCTGCGGCTCTGCCCCGGACCCTCTGTTTGCCTCTCTGGCTTTGTGGTAGGCTTTGTGCTGTGCGTCCCTGTTATGGCCTCTGTCCTTCATGGCCTTTGAGACTTTTTCTAATATTTTGTCATTTCGTTTACTGCAACGGAGTTCAGCTAGCACTGATTCGTCTCCCCATATGGCGAGCAGATCCCATACCTCCCGTTCGGTCCATGCTGGAGCTCTTTTGCGATCCTGGGACTCCATCATGGTTACCTGTGCTGATGAGCTCTGCGTGGTCACCTGTGCTCTCCATGCTGGGCAAACAGGAAATGAAATTCAAAAGTTCGTGGAGCTTTTCCTGTCTACCTGGTCAGTGCATCTGAGTTGAGAGTGCTGTCCAGAGCGGTCACAGTGAAGCACTCTGGGATAGCTCCCGGAGGCCAATACCGTCGAATTCCGTCCACACTACCCCAAATCTGACCCGGAAAGGCCGATTTCAGCACTAATCCCCTCGTCGGAGGTGGAGTAAAGAAACCAGTT
>NW_020677061.1:0-3659 GCF_002925995.2 Terrapene triunguis
TGACCCAAGGTTTAAGAATCAGAAGTACCTTCCAAAATCTGAGAGGCATGAGGTGTGGAGCATGTTTTCAGAAGTCTTAAAAGAGCAACACTCAGATGCAGAAACTACAGAACCCGAACCATCAAAAAAGAAAATCAACCTTCTGCTGGTGACATCTGACTCATATGATGAAAATGAATATGCATTGGTCCGCTCTGCTTTGGATTGTTATTGAGCAGAACCTATCATCAGCATGGACACATGTCCTCTGGAATGGTGGTTCAAGATGAAGGATATATGAATCTTTAGCGCATCTGGCACGTAAATATCTTGCGACACCGGCTACAACTTTGCCATGCAAACACCTGTTCTCACTTTCAGGTGACATTGTAAACAAGAAGCGGGCAGCATTATCTCCTGCAAATTGTAACCAAGTTTGTTTGTCTGAGTGATTGGCTGAACAAGAAGTAGGACTGAGTGGACTTATAGGCTCTAAAGTTTTACATTGTTTTATTTTTCAATTCCGTTATTTTTTGTACATAATTCTACATTTGTAAGTATGATAAAGAGATTTCACCCCGAGGAAATATGGATGACGGCAGTCATCACAGAAGGACTGGCAAGGACTGAGGGCATGTCTACACTACCTGGTAGATCGACACTGCTGCAATCGATGCAGCGAGTCAATTTAGTGGGTCTGGTGAAAACACGCTAAATCGACGGGAGAGCACTCTCCCATCGATTTGTGTACTCCACCTCCGCGAGAGGCGTAAGGGAAGTTGATGGGAGATGCACTGCCATCAACACAGCGCAGTGTGGCAACTGCGGTAAGTGGATCTAACTACGTCAACTTCAGTTATGTTATTCACATAACTGAAGTTGCGTAAGTTAGCTCGATTTACTGCAGTAGTGAAGACCAGCCCTGAATGACTTGTAGCTCTAAGACAAGTGACTTGTAGAAGACAAGTACTGAAATGCAAGAATCCTAACTGGTCAGAGAATAGAATTATTTTACATTTACGTACCTGTATCATTCGCAGGAATGAAGCCACCAAGCAGAGGGAAAGCTTGACCTGCACATGCATGCCTCACAACGAAACATGGCTGCTGGGTTTAAATTTTAGACCTAGTGTCAAATCACTACTGAAAGCAATGTTGGCTTCAGCATTCAGTATGGCATAAATCCTTTGCCTCTTCTGACAAGAAAATGTAGCAAGTATCTTCAAGGGTCCATTCTAGAATAAGGAGTGCTTAAAACCCCCACCAACAATGGCCCTTCTTTTATGCTTTTGAAAATGTGTTGGTACACACCATTCACAAGCAGTTGCTGATGACAGTGACCACTGCTGCTGCTGAAGGTAATTTAAAATGCTTCCAGCTTGAATGACAGGGAGCGGATAAAATTGTTCAGCTGAAATTGGAAGCTAGGCACTAAGAAAGAGCACTAGTGTCTAGTTAGAAACCTGATATATAGCCAGGAAATGAAATACTTTCCACTTTATTTTCTGGTGGCAGTGTATTCATAAGTACATGCTTCCCCTGCCCTGAAAATAAACAAACTCCATTCCTGTTTGGAGACCTGGAGAGTAGCAAATGTCTTACCTACCTGCTAAAAAGGCACTAGGGTGACCCTGGGAGTTATAAAGGAGCAAGCCTAACTTCTGCACCAGGTCTTGGTAGTCCATCGATCGGATGATGACAAATCTGTGCAGATCATCTGTTGATGGTCTTATGGTGTGCCCTCTGATGACTGTACAAGCCAATTCTAGAGGTGCACATTTTGCTGCAGATGGTGCATGGGAAGTTCGTGGTCAGTGGATTGTGCGCTGCTGATGTTCTGTGACATCGTTCGCGTGCCTCTTGTAGATGCCGGCAGCGGTCTTCCTCAAAGGCGATGCAGGTATTTCTGACTGTTGCACGCCACTGTGTTCTGTCGCTGGCGGCGTCCTTAAGGTCCCTAGGTTTGATACTGCTGTATTGCAGATTGGCTTTGATGGTGTCCTTGTAACGTTTCCGTGGACGACCTATATGTCGGATGCCCTGGGAGAGCTCACCATACAGAAGCTGACGGGGGATTCTGTTGGCATTCATGTGGCTAACATGACCGGACCAACGTAGCTGTGACTTCATACTCATCATTTCGATGCTTGTCATCTGGGCTCTCTCGAGGACCTTGAGATTGGGCACTTTGTCTTGCCAGCGGATCTTCATGATGTTGCGGAGGCAGCATGTGAAATGCTTCGAGCTGCTTGATGTGACGCCTATATAGTGTCCATGTTTCGCACCCGTACAAAAGAGATGAAAGAACAACAGCTCTGTACACAAGCAGTTTTGTTGACATCCGGATGTTGTGGTGAATTAAAACTTTGACATGCAGACAGCCAAGTGCCTGGCTTGCTTTGGATGTTCGTGCGTTGATCTCATTATCCAGTGATCCGTCACTGGATATGACACTACCCAGGTATTTAAAGTTCTCCACTACTTTCAGCTGAGTGCTGTCAATGGAGATACTCGGGACAAAAGCATTTGATCCAGGTGCAGGTTGATGGAGAACTTCTGTCTTTCCGAGGCTGAGAGTTAGTCCGAAAAGTTGCGAGGCCTCAACAAACTTGTTGACAATGTGCTAGAGATCATTTTCAGTGTGAGCCATGAGGGCGCAGTCATCAGCAAAGAGTGCCTCAAGAAGGAGTTTCTGCACTGTCTTAGTCTTTGCATTCAGGCGACAGAGGTCAAAAAGTGAACCATCGTGCCGGTATTTCAAGTATATACCTCGGTCCATATCTTTCATTGCATGGTTAAGGACACATGCAAAGAACAGGTTAAATAGGACAGGAGCGAGAACACATCTTTGTTTCACGCCGTTGGTGATGTTAAAGGGGGCTGATGTGGCTCCATCAGACAATACTTCGCCTGTCATGCTGTCAGGAAAAAGGCGTATAATCTGGGCAAATTTTCTTGGGCAGCCAAGTCGTGTTAGAATGGTCCAAAGGGCTTCCCTGTTGACGGTATCAAACGCCTTTGTCAGATCTACGAAGACAGCATACAGGTGCATGTTCTGTTCAATGTACTTCTCTTGTATTTGTCTGACAGCAAACACCATGTCGACTGTGCTCCGGCCAGGTCGAAAACCACATTGACTTTCAGGTAGATTTGCCTCGGAAATACTGGCTATTAGGCGGTTCAAGATGATGCGGGCGATGATCTTCCCTCCAATGGAGAGGAGGGATATGCCTCTATAGTTTCCACATTCTGCTTTGCTGCCTTTGTTCTTGAAAAGAGAGACAATAGTAGCATTGCGGAGGTCCTGTGGTATGTTTTCATCCTCCCAGATGTTGATGATCACGCTGTGGAACGCTGCTAGTGCTGCTGGACCTGCTGCTTTGTATATCTCTGCTGGTATCCCATCTTTTCCAGGAGCTTTCCCTGGACTCATCTGGCTAACAGCTTTCTTAATCTCATCTATAGTGGGCGGAAAGTCAAGATCTGTCAGAGCATGTTGTGGAATTTCATTGAGGACAATATTATTCACAGTTGATGGTCTATTGAGAAGGTTGCTAAAGTGTTCTCGCCATCTTTCGTTGATGCCATCTTTATCTTTAATCAGCGTTGTGTTGTCTAATGAGAGCAATGGGGTGGTCCTTGGTTTAGAAGGTCCATAGACAGTCTTAATAGCACTGAAG
>NW_020677062.1:0-5738 GCF_002925995.2 Terrapene triunguis
ATCGACTTCAGCTACGTTATTCACGTAGCTGAAGTTGCGTACCTTAGATCGAATTGGGGTGTTAGTGTAGACCAGGCCTATGAGTTTAGGTCGAATTTAGCAGCATTAGATCGATTTAACCCTGCACCCGTCCACACGACGAAGCCATTTTTGTCAACTTAAAGGGCTCTTAAAATTGATTTCTGTACTCCTCCCCGACGAGGGGAGTAGCGCTGAAATCGACCCTGCTAGGTCGAATTTGGGATAGTGTTGATGCAATTCGATGGTATTGGCCTCCGGGAGCTATCCCAGAGTGCTCCATTGTGACCACTCTGGACAACACTCTCAACTCAGATGCACTGGCCAGGTAGACAGGAAAAGCCTCGAACTTTTGAATTTCGTTTCCTGTTTGGCCACCATGGCGAGCTGATCAGCACAGGTGACCATGCAGATCTCATCAGCAGAGGTGACCATGGAGTCCCAGAATCGCAAAAGAGCTCCAGCATGGACCGAATGGGAGGTACTGTATCTGATCGCTGTATGGGGAGACAAATCCATGCTATCAGAACTCCATTCTAAAAGACGAAATGATTAAGCGCAGCCAGACACCAGGGTGGTTAGAAGAGCGCAGCAGGGCGTGCTGCACATCAGAGAAGCTTTGAAAACCAGTTTCATGACTGGCCAGGCTACGGTGTGAAAGTTCTGTTTGTTTCTCCTTGATGAAAACCCGCCCCCCCTTGGTTCAGTCTACTTCCCTGTAAATAAACCGTCCTCCCCTCCCCCCTTTGATCTCCGCTTGCAGAGGCAATAAAGTCATTGTTGTTTCAAATTCATGCATTCTTTATTAATTCATCACACAAATGGGGGGGGGGATAACTGCCAAGGTAGTGGGGGAGGAGGGAAGCACAGGGGTGGGGTAGTTGTAGGGCCACCACCTAGAATGGCATGCAGCTCATCATAGAAGCGGGATGTCTGGGGCTCTGACCCGGAGCGGCCATTTGCCTCTCTGGTAGGCTTGCCTGATATTCCAGGCAGGACTGAATCTCCATTAGACGAAACTTAAAGAAGGGAATGACCTGGAGTCACTCCCATTTATGTCCAGGTGCCCCGACCAACCTCACCGAGGCCGGCCAGGAGCACCCATGTCTGCTCAGGAGTCCCCGACTGACCTCACCGAGGCCGGCCAGGAGGAACCAGGAGACAGCAGCAGATGGTACAATACGGCTGCTAACCATCTTTGCTAACTTGCAAAGACAAGGAGCTGCTGCTGTGTAGCACTGCAGTACCACATCTGCCAGCAGCACCCAGGAGACATACGGTGATGGTGAGCTGAGCGGGCTCCATGCTTGCCGTGGTATGTCGTCTGCACAGGTAACCCAGGAAAAAAGGCAAGAAATGATTTTTTGCCATTGCTTTCACGGGGTGAGGGGTTTGGGGGCTGAAGACATGTATCCAGAACCACCCGTGACAATGTTTTTGCCCCATCAGGCATTGGGAGCTCAACCCAGAATTCCAATGGGCGGCGGAGACTGTGGGATAACTACCCACAGTGCAACACTCCGAAAGTCGACGCTAGCCTCGGTACTGTGGACGCACTCCGCCAACTTAATGGTCTTAAGTGGGGACACACACAATCGACTGTATCAAATCAATTTCTAAAAAAATCGACATATGAAATTGACCTAATTTCGTAGTGTAGACATACCCTTAGTCTATAAGGTGCCACAGGACTCTTTATGGTGATTTTAATCACCATACTATTTACCAGTTATTTCAAGGAACAAGTATTTAATTTAAAATGATTGTCAATTAAAGTCACAGAGCAGTTCAGAGGCAGCACTGAAATTGGGCATCAAGCAGAAGATCTTTAAAATTATCAACAAAGTGAGTGAGTCAGAAATTCTGCAACACTTCACTGCCAGTCCTTAACTCAGTCAAAGCTTTCATTGACTTAATTGCTTCAGGAAGGACGGCAGAAGTTGGTCCTATTTCTTTGGAATGAGTAAAGAAAATAAAGGAAACTTCATAGTAACCTTATTATAGATTCTCTGGCATTTTGGCCAGTTCTCAAAGTTCTGCATACACCTGGAGGATCCATTACAGGCTACCAAATTCTTTTCTTTGTTTTCTACTTCTTAATATTATAGCTCTGTTCAGCACTCCCGGCTCAACAAAAACTCATTTATTTTTACTGAATTTGATGGCATTTACAGTGGAATTGCACCAAATTGTAGGTAACTTGTTTATATAAATAGTGGGGGAAACCAACTACTAAAGTAAAATAACCTGCCAGAAATAATTCATGACATTCTGCAGGCTCTCTTAAAGTTTGGGACGGGGTGTGGGGGGAAAGACTTCTTTTGATCATACCCTCTCTCTAGCATTTATCAAATTATCTGACTTATCAGTGAAAATTTATAACTACAGTGAGACCTGTCTTAAATGACTGCCAAGAGCCCAGCAAAGCTTGGTTGGCTAATACAAGTGGTATTCAGCTAGTGATAAAATACAAACTGTTTTCGAAATCCTAAGATATTTTAAATTGTTCACCTAAGATAGAAGGCTTTCTATTGTAGGCCTTTGTTTCACTGTACTGTACTTGAAAATGCTACTATAAATGAGTAACTTACTTCAAGATTTCCACATAGATCATTTAAAACATTGCATTTGGGAATTAGATGCAGGGAATAGATATGTGCCTTGCTTAAAACTGAACCAGTGTTTATTAGAATGTTTGGCCCAAATGGAGCAAATGTGCATCAAATATAATGTTTCAGCTTTGAGATGGGGGCATATCATTGTTGGAGGCACTAAGCAATACTAGGCTTCAGCCTGGAAAATCATTGCAATATCCTGGGTTTGCTCTTCATGGCTATATCCTTCTCTCCATAGAACACACAGTTTGCATTCAAGAGAAACACTATGTCTAACTCGCCTATTTTTCAGAAAATACTCCTCATCCAAAAAGAGAAAATTATAAACTTATTATAAACTTGTAATTGATAGGTTAGCAAATTCCATATGCTCTTAAACAGGTTTTAAAAATACCTCAAGCAAACCTAATCCAGCCCTTAACAGTTGTTGGCAAAAACCTAAATGTATGAAAAGTCTGCAAACCAGTCTAAATTACATGGTAGGGTAAAAGTAAATCTTGATGTTCAATCATGAAGCAAAAGATGCAGAATATTCTGAGATGTACACAAATTGCTAAATTATATAGGAATACTTGCCATGACCTCAAAACAATGAAAACCTTAAATGCAAGATACTCTATGTTACAGTTCAAAATAATCGAGCAATAATTAACAGAATACATTTAGGCTACATCTTCTGATTACTAGATAGGCAATAAGTACAAAACAGACTGGTCTGATTACTCATGCTAAAACCTTTTTTTCCCCCAGCCATAATTTAATGAAAAACTATAAGAACATGATTGAAACCCTTCAGAAGATTATTCAGTTATGATCCTAACAAACATCTGTCTGTATACAACTGAAGGTTTTCAATCCCGAATAATGAAAAAAAAAAAAAAAGAAAAAGAAATGGAATCACTCATTTTTCAGTAATATGGTTACTAAAGTGCAATGCATCAAACTAGTGGGCTGAGCATTACAGTTACATATGCAGCTAGTTACTTTAATCTGTTCAGCATTACAAGCACTAATCATAGCAGTGTTTAGTGAAAAATCTAACTGTCACAAGATGGTTCATATTCATAGTACATTTAAGATGAACAGTAATGGTTTTTTTTTAAAAGTCAACCACTTTGTTCACAGATGAGAGATTATTTAACACTGCATATAAAATGCCAGCCACTATTTAGTGTTGTACCAATAAAAAATAATGTGAGATTTCACATGCATATTTTTGGATTTTATAACATAAAAGTGGAATTTGAGAGAAATAATACAATGAAGTGAATCATCAGCTACATTTGTCTGAGGTGGTACTGTGCAGTGTCTCTTTTCTTTTTTCCTCCCCAACCCTAACATTTAGATGAGTTTCACAAAAGTACATGAAGGTGTTTAAAAGAGCAGCTGGACACAAGTGTACCATTGATTGGTTTATATGTAACTGGGAGTTTAATGCAGCTCCTGTTGCTCATAACTGAAACAAACTAGATGAAATATCCTACAGAGGCCTGAGGTTGGAACATGCTCAATAGAGCAGAGCCCTTGAGCCAGCCTACAGGTTAGGGTTGTCAGGTGTCCGGTTTTCGACCGGAACACCTGGTCTAAAAGGGACCCTGGCAGCTCCGATCAGCACAGCTGACCAGGCTGTTAAAAGTCTGGTTGGTGGGGCTAAGGGAGGCTCCCTGCCTGCCGTGGCTCCATGCGGCTCCTGGAAGCAGTGGCATGTCCCCGCTCTGGCTCCTAGGCATAGGGGCAGCCAGGGGACTCCGCGCACTGCCCAGGCCCCAAACCCCAGCTCCGCAGCTGCCATTGGCCAAGAACTCCTGCCCTCTGAACCCCTCTATCCCAGCCCAGAGCACGCTCCTGCACCCCAAACCCCTCATCCCCAGCATCACCCCAGAGCCTGGACCCCTAGCCGGAGCCCTCACCCCAACCCCCTGCCCCAGCCCTCATCCCCCTCCTACCCTCCAAACCCCTCAGTCCCAGCCCAGAGCACCCTCCTACACCCCAAACCCCTCATTCCCAGCCCCATCCCAGAGCCTGCACCCCCAGTTGGAGCCCTCACCCCCCTGCATCCCAACACCATAGCCCCCTCCTGTACCCTGAACCCCTCATTTCTGGCCCCATCCTGGAACCCAGACCCCCAGCCCAGAGCCCATGCCCCCTCCCATACCCTAAACCCCTCCCATACTCCGAACCCCTCGGCTCCACCCCTCAGCCCAGAGCCCCCTCATCCCTGGCCCCACCCCTGAGCCCATACCCCCAGCTGGAGCTCTCACCCCCTCCTGCATCCGAATCTACTGTCTCAGCCTGGAGCCCCCTCCCACACCCTGAACTCCTCATTTCTGGCCCCACCCCGGAGCCCGCACCCACAGCCGGAGCCCTTGCCTCCTCCCGCACCACAACTCCCTGAGCCAGCCTGGTGAAAATATGAGAGAGAGAGAGAGAGAGAGGGTGGGGAGAGTGAGTAACAGAGGGAGGGGAGAATGGAGTAAGCGGGGACGGGGCCTCAGAGGAGGGGCAAGGGTGTTCAGTTTTGTGTGAGTAGAAAGTTAGCAACCCTACTACAAGTGCCTCCAAGGTCAAATATTTTAAGGAGCTAGGGGAATTTTCCAACATGACTTGCTCTAGAGCAGGGGTTCTCAAACTTCATTGAATCGTGACCCCCTTCTGACAACAAAAATTTCTAAATGACCCCAGGAGGGGGACCAAAGCCTGAGCCTGCCTGGGCCCCACCACCCTGGTTGGGGTGGGGTGGGGGCGGGCAAAGCTGAAGCCCAAGGGCTTCATCCCCAGGCAGAGGGCCTGTAACCCTGAGCCCCGCCACCAAGGGCTGAAGTCCTCAGGCTCGGGCCCTGGGTCCCAGGCAGTGGGACTTGGGCTTCAGCTTTGGCCCCAGGCCACAGCAAGTCTAACACCAGCCCTAGCATCCCCATTAAAACAGGGTCACGACCCACAGTTTGAGAATGGCTGCTCTGTGGCAAGATATCCATAATCAAAGAATCAGAATTACAAAGTAAGCAATTTTCCCTTATCTCATCTGTAATTAGATATAGACAGTGTATCAGTATCACTGGGGATGGCTCATGTGGAGACACAGAAAACCAAAGTATGATCCTGCTA
>NW_020677063.1:0-1039 GCF_002925995.2 Terrapene triunguis
TATTGTGATGCCAATCTAGTACAGCCCCTCATAGGCTACAAAAAAAAACTGACCATTGGTCGCCACCCTTCTGAATGTCTCCAAGAAATGGGAAAAGGAACATGGCACAGATTAGGGTTACCATACGTCCGTATTTCCCCGGACATGTCCGGCTTTTTAGTTGTTAATTGCCGTCCGGATTTTTTAAATATATAAAAACGTCCGGAAAATACGAACATATGATAACCCTACCCACTGCCCCCTCTCCTCTTGGGGTGTCAGCTCGCTCAGCCTGCGGACTGCAACCCCCCCGTGCTGCTGCAACCCTGCGCCCCACGGCTAGGAGCGGCCGCTTCTCCCTCCTCCGAGCATCCCCCACGGCTCTGGCAGAGCCTCAGTCTCCCCCCTCCGTCCCGGCCGTGCAAGGAGCCCCCCCGTCAGCAGTCCGTGCGGCCGGGGCTGCCTCCCCCCCCAGCAGAGCCGCTGCCTGGGGGCGGGTCCTGGCGCAGGGGAAAGTTTCTCGGTGCGCGGCAGGCTCTCAGGAGAGGGGGCACTGAGGCAGGAGAAGGCTGAGGATGGGCCCTGTGGAAAGCGGGTGGCTCTGGGGTGAGGCCTGGGGGGGTCCGGCGGGCAGGCGGGAGGCAGTGGCTCGGGGGGGGGGCGGGGGGGGGCGGGCTGGCGGGGGGGAGGCAGCTCTGGGGTAGGGTTACCATACGTCCGGATTTTCCCAGACACGTCCGGCTTTTTGGTCCTCAAATCCCTGTCCGGGAGGAATTTCCAAAAAGCCGGACATGTCCGGGAAAATAGGGAGGCATGGTAAGGGGACCGCCTCCTCCCCGGGCTCCAACTTTCCCGGTTCCCATCGATCTCCACCGCAGCAGGGGCCGAAGCAACTTCCCCAGCGCAGCAGCAGCCGGGGGGCGGGAAGGAGGAGGGGGAATGCGGGGTACTCAGGGGAGGGGGCAGAGTTAGGGCGGGGCCAGGGGCGGAGTTGGGGCGGGGCCAGGGCCCCATGGCATGTCCTCTTTTTGCAGTATTGAAATATGGTAACCCTAGCACA
>NW_020677064.1:0-1070 GCF_002925995.2 Terrapene triunguis
TTCCCCTCATCCACAGAGCCAGTTATCTCCTCATAGAAGGCAATTAGGTTAGTCAGGCATGACTTGCCCTTGGTGAATCCATGCTGACTGTTCCTGATCACTTTCTTCTCCTCCAAGTGCTTCAAAATGGATTCCATGAGGATCTGCTCCATGATTTTTCCAGGGACTGAGGTGAGGCTGACTGGCCTGTAGTTCCCCGGATCCCCCTCCTTCCCTTTTTTAAAGATGGGCACTACATTAGCCTCTTTCCAGTCATCCGGGACCTCCCCCGATCACCATGAGTTTTCAAAGACAATGGCCAATGGCTCTGCAATCACATCCGCCAACTCCTTTAGCCCCCTCGGATGCAGCGCATCCGGCCCCATGGACTTGTGCTCGTCCAGCTTTTCTAAATAGTCCCGAACCACTTCTTTCTCCACACAGGGCTGGTCACCTCCTCCCCATACTGTGCTACCTATCCCCGTGCACACCCACCCACTCCCCCCATCTAGCTATCTATCCCCGTGCACACCCACCCACTCCCCCCATCTAGCTACCTATCCCATTGCACACGCACCCACTCCCCCCATCTAGCTACCTATCCCCATGCACACGCACCCACTCCCCCACCTCTAGCTACCTATCCCCCTGCACACCCACCCACCCCCCCCATCTAGCTACCTATCCCCCTGCACACCCATCTGTCTAGCCCTCGCTGGAGCGTGCCTCTCTCACTAGATCTGCAATGCGGGTGCCCCGCCTGTGGGGGTGTCACTCCAAAGAAAGGGCCTTCCCCCCACATCAGTGCTGGGAGCTCTCCCTGCCCCTGGCTCTGCCGCTGCCCTGCTGGGCAGCCTGGGGGCGGTTCTGCCGAGGTGTCCGTTGGGAAGGGCCGAGCAGGCCCCTGCTTGGGGGGCAAAGCTCCACGGATATGCAAAGAATCGCTAATTGCAAGTCAATGAGGCCCCTTTGTCCAGGGAAGGGGTAGCCAGATCCCAGCTGTCAGGGCGGAGGGGCCTTTGAGCAGGCCGGTGTCTGTCAGGCCTCCCTAGGCCCCTCTCCATGGAAAGTGCCTTTGTGTGGGGCGGGCC
>NW_020677065.1:0-1729 GCF_002925995.2 Terrapene triunguis
GGGGGCGGGAAGTAGGAGGGAGTGGATGGGGGCAGGATGGGGGTGGGGCTAGGGCAGGGTGGGGCTCCCTGGGTGCACACCCTAATGAAATGGGCTGCGCATGCCTATGATCAAGGTACAATATTATCTATCATCAGCTTGGCCTAGAGCAACTGATGTAGCTTATTGGCACATTCATCACATTAGCTCTCCCTGTCTCATCTCCACAGCTGGGTCCATGTATCGGTTTTCAGACTGGGGGCACCCGTGTTCTCTCACACCCTTGCCCTTCTGTTGCGCTAGCGGTACCCATAGAACTTCCTTCCCCTGATTAAAATGAGCCAGGCTGATGGATCTCACTGACACGCACCTGGTTGTGACACAACTTGCCATGCACAACACCCAGCCCTCTGAGATCAGGCTTCCTGCACATGCTGGGTCTCCGTTCTTCCGCTCTGCGGCTTGCCACGGCCACGGTGCATCGGTGGCACCCCCAGGCACCGACGAGCAAGTGCCATAATCTAATGGGAATCAGGTGGAAACCAGTGTCAATGGTCCTATATATTACAGTAGCGCCTGTATTATATACATATACAAATTGAGATGCGGCTCCCTGTTGCACCAGGTGCTGTACACACACAGAATGAGCCTTTGTCTACGCACCCAAGTGGCACCGGTTTATCAGGTTGTTAAACTGGTTTAGTTAAACTGGCTCACGGCCCCATGTGGACACATTTTGCTTTAACTTCATGCAATTTTTTTTGACTGGATGAAGCCAAATCAGAATGAGCCACTCAAGTTGAAATGCTGACCTTCGCTACATACTAATTTAGATCCAATTAGAGCAACCCCCTGTGTTGACACTCCTATTTCAGTTTAAGAGTGGCTTATTTCAGCTCAGCTTAAATCTGTTCTTAAATCGATTTCGGGGCTTGTCTACATGACGGAGCCTTTGCTGGTATAGCTCTGCTGGCGAGGCCCCCTAGTGGAGATGCAGGATAGGCCCACAAAAGTAGTTCTGCCGGCATAGCCACACCACTTCCCTGTTTGCAAAACTTTGTAGCGTAGACCAAGGGTAAACTAACTCAGCATAAGCCTGGTTTAAACCAAAATACAAGTGCCTTTGGCCCTAATGTAATGAAAGTGGTTTCAAATCACACCTGAAGTTAAAACGCTGCAGGGAGACAAGGCCTCAGATTGGTGCTAGTTTGTGGGCAGACCAGGCCTGAGAGACCGTCCCTGCCCCAATGATCTTCCAGACAAAGGCGGAGAGGGAGGAAACGAACATAAACAAGAAACCGTCTGATTCTTCTACGCTGGGCAGGACAGAAAGGAGTTTGGGGGTCATCTCACCAGAGGAGGCCAAAGCTTTCTCGTGCGCTCTGTGGAGTTGATGGGCAATAGGATCCTTTTGTTTATCGAGATGGTAAAAGTGGTTTTAGACTCTGGAATGTGGACTCCTTGGAATGTGCTAGGAACTGGCCTGGGGCCAGCCACGCTGGCGGCTGGAAGAATGTGTTTGGGTGATGGCAGGGAGCTTAATATGGAGGATTTGCCATGAAGGAAAAGGGGTGGCTTTCATCTAAAGCCATGGGATTAGATGTAGCTGCTGGGTGGGGTGCAAGTTTGGACTGTTGGGCATGGGTGGGTGGGTGGTTTTAGGAGGGTGGGGGGCACTGTTTGAGAGAAAAGCATGAGCCAGTGGGTGAAGCACTAGTCTGGGACTTGGGAGAGCCTGGTTCAAGTCCCT
>NW_020677066.1:0-1124 GCF_002925995.2 Terrapene triunguis
CGTATCGGAGCAAAACATTCCTGAGCCAGCCCTGCCCGCCTCCGCCCCGACACGCAGAGCGGCCTTGGGGGGCCAGGTTAGCACCCCCCCCCCGCTCCATCCTGCCCCAGTGGGGACCCGACTGAGCGAACCCAGGAATCCAGGCCTCTGGGGAACCGGGCACTTAGTCATGGGGATGCCACGTAATGAGTCAGCGATTGCCCAGCTGGCACCAGGGTGGCGGCACTGGGCAAGGTGGTTCAAAATGCGCTAACCACTAGACCCTGCTCCCCTCCCAGAGCCGTGGCGAGAACCCAGGAGTCCTGGCTCCCAGCCCCCCCCCGCTCTAACCACTAGACCACACTCCCCTCCCAGAGCCGGGGCGAGAACCCAGGAGTCCTGGCTCCCAGCCCCCCCCGCTCTAACCACTAGACCACACTCCCCTCCCAGAGCCGGGGCGCGAACCCAGGAGTCCTGGCTCCCAGCTCCCCTGCTCTAACCACTAGACCCTGCTCCCCTCCGCGCTCAGCCCCCTGGGCCTGTTGACACCCCTCACCCCCTTCCAGGGTCTCCATGGGCACCCAGTGGGTCCAGCGGGAGGCGCCGGCCGCGCTGCGACAGGCCACGCGGACGTGGTAGGAGGCGAAGGGCGCCAGCCCCTGGATGAGGTGGCGGAAGGGTGGCACGTTGAGGTTCTGGTTGTACATGGCCTCGGGGGGGACGGTGCTGAGGTCCTGGTCGGTGCGCACGGCCTGGAGGAGACAGCGGGGGCATTAGTGGAAGTGGGGCCCAGTCTGCGGTGCCCCCTCCCCTGCCTGCAAGGGTCCGGATCCCCCTTGCAAGCCACGGGGCGCCCCCAGGCACCTGACCCCGATTCCTGGGGGAGCAGAGCTAGGCAGCTCCAGGCTGCAGAGGAGGAGGCTCTCGCACCAGTGGGGCGGCCCAGAGCCCCCCCCAGACCTGGGCCACTATCTGCATTGGCTGCTGGGCCAGTCCTGACCCCCCAGCCCCAGGGCGGGGGAGGGAGGGAAGGTTTCTCAACTCCATCGCCATTGCACGGGGCCGAAGGGTGGCGGGGCGGGGGAGCAACGGTCCCCCCATGGAAACTCCCTTCGCCTCCCGAGTTTCGTTTTCCTGGGCGCAGC
>NW_020677067.1:0-1766 GCF_002925995.2 Terrapene triunguis
GGTGTTCGGTTTTGTGCTATTAGAACGTTGGCAACCCTAAGTAGAGATGGGAGCCCATGGCTCCCATCACTGGGGGTTGCGGATCAGGAGTGAGGGGCACTGGCAGAGCTGGGCAGGCTGGGGTACGGGGCTGTGGATCAGGAGTGAGGGTCACTGGCAGAACTGGGGGGGCAGGACTGGGCTGGCAGGGGCTGTGGGTTGGGATTGAGGGGCACCGGCAGAGCTGTGGGGGCAGGCTGGGGTAGCAGGGGCTGCAGGTCGGGAGTGAGGGGCACTGGCAGAGCTGGGGAGCAGGGTGCAGAGGAGGGAGTCCATGGCTCATAGAATCATAGACTATCAGGATTGGAAGGGACCTCAGGAGGTATCTAGTCCAACCCCCTGCTCAAAGCAGGACCAATTCCCAACTAAATCATCCCAGCCAGGGCTTTGTCAAGCCTGACCTTAAAAACCTCTAAGGAAGGAGATTCCACCACCTCCCTAGGTAACCCATTCCAGTGCTTCACCACCCTCCTAGTGAAACAGTGTTTCCTAATATCCAACCTGGACCTCCCCCACTGCAACTTGAGACCATTGCTCCTTGTTCTGTCATCTGCCACCACTAGGACTCTGCACTTGTCCTTGTTGAACCTCATCAGGTTTCTTTTGGCCCAATCCTCTAATTTGTCTAGTCCCTCTGTATCCGATCCCTACCCTCCAGCGTATCTACCACTCCTCCCAGTTTAGTGTCATCTGCAGACTTGCTGAGGGTGCAATCCACAGCATCCTCCAGATCATTAATGAAGATATTGAACAAAACCGGCCCCAGGACCGACCCTTGGGGCACTTCGCTTGAAACCGGCTGCCAATTAGACATGGAGCCATTGATCACTACCCGTTGAGCGTGACGATCTAGCCAGCTTTCTATCCACCTTATAGTCCATTCATTCAGCCCATACTTTTTATAGATAGCTAGGGGCTGTGGGTCGGGAGTGAGGGCACTGGCAGAGCTGGGGGACAGAGAGCAGAGGAGGGAGCCTCTGCTCCATGCTCAGCTCCACCCTGCCGGGGGCTGAGGCCATGTGCTGAGCCAGGACAAGGTAGGAGCTGAGGCGGGTTTGCTGTTGCAGGCGTTTTTCCAGGAGGCCTACCTGACGGAGCACCCCGAGGACCAGGCCAGTATTGAGAAGCTGCAGGATCTGATCGCCTGGCAGGTACCTCCCCTTTGCTGCAGGGCTCCCCAGCATCCCAGGGCTTCCTGGGGGTGTTTCTCCCCAGCCTCCTGCAGCCAGGAGCCCCCTCAGCAGCTGCTCCAGGCAGAACATTGGAGGATCCTTAGAGTTCCCCAAACGGGGGGATCTTCTCCTGAGCCCTTTGCCCTGGGCAGGCCGCTGCCCATTCTGGCACCAGGCACTGACCCCTCAGCCCTGCCAGGCCCATGTGGGTGCTGCCCTGCCCCCGTTGCCCCCCAGCCCTCCACCCAGGGATCCTTGTCCCTGTAGCGCCTGGGTTGTGTGAGCCAAGAGTGTCCGTCCTGTGGGCGCTGGCACTGGGCCTGTTTCCCGGCAGATTCCGCTCTTGGCAGAGGGGATCCGGATCCACGGCAGGAAGGTGACTGAGGACCTCAGGCCCTTCCACGAGCGCATGGAGCAGTGCTTCGTGCAGCTGCGAGCCAAGGTGGAGAGCCAGTACGGCCTGCGGGAGCTGGTGAGTGCTGGGCGGGCAAGGGGCGGGAGTGGGCGGGGGGACAGGCAGGGGATGGGAGAGGCTGCCTGCAGGCCATGGGTGGG
>NW_020677068.1:0-1099 GCF_002925995.2 Terrapene triunguis
CCCCCCAGCTGCTGGGACCCCTCCCCAATTTCTCTGCTCCCCCTACTCCCTGCTTTAGATCCCCTCTCCCAAGACCCCATAATCCCCCTTTAAGAGAACATGCCTCAAGGAGGATTTCTGATCCCTGGGGGTGGGGGGGAGGGAATGACTCAGCCACCGCGCCCCCCCCCCAGCCCCGCCATGAATGCTCAGCCACAGACACCCCACGACAGCTAGCACCGGTTGCCATGGCAAACCGCGATCTCCCACCATGCCCTGCGCTGTAATGCCTGCGCCTGGGCCCAGAAACCACAGGCTCCAAAGTACCATTGCCCAAAGCTTCACCTGGGGGCGGGGCGGGGCAGGGAATGGGGCCCGGAGCCTTTCCGCTCTAGGGGGCGCCAGCTCCCATCCGGCCCCAGGGCAGGGACTGGCTGGCTCAGGGGGGCAGGGAATGGGGTACGGGACCTCTCCCCTCCAGAGGGCGCCGACCCCAATCCAGCCAGTCCCAGGCCTGTTTAACAGCCCCGGGTGTGACATGAGTTTGTTCGGTCTCAGCAAGCCGGAGGGAGAGGGCGGGCTGACCAATCCATGGACAATGCACCCCCCTCTCCCCACAGGGGGGCTCCATCAGGAAATGGGGCCCCTTGGTGATGGGGGAGCGTTGAGCGTCTGGGAGGGGCTGTACTGACTATGGAGCCGACTAATCCGCCCCTCCCTTGTCATCCCCAGATCTAACCCCCTAGTGCCGGCCCTAGGATGCTGGGCCCCATAGCCTGCCGTGCCGGTAACGCCCTGACCCCCGCCCCCGTCCCTGCCCTGCGGATCAGCCCCATGGGTTCATCTGCCCGATACTGAGCTTCCCTGTGGGGTGCTCAGACAAATACCCCCATGCCCACCTGCCCAGCAGGCAGACGATCGTGGGGCATGGGCTGAGGGTGGGACGACAGCCATGCACCCAAGCTTATCCCCCCAGCTCCTGGTCTCGCCCCTTGACATGGCCTGTGTTCCCCGTGGGAGGCAGGAGGGCAGGGGAGGCACTTAGTGGGTTAACAGCCTGTGGGGCAGGGGATGCGCCAGGGTCAGTGGGTACCAGGGCCCCCCCCACCCCAAGGATGTC
>NW_020677069.1:0-1019 GCF_002925995.2 Terrapene triunguis
AACACAGAATAAAGCAAGTCATTTGGTTAAAACAAAACCAAAAAAACCCAAGGAGTACATTACATAAAATCAGTGCTAGAGAAAAATATTATGTAAATAGCATCAACTGCAATCTGTCATAATATTAGCAATATTAGAACTGAAGGGCACATGTATTCACATTTTACAGTCTTGAATTGATATAACTTTGATGTAAGCTAATTAGGGAACTGAAAAAAAATGTTATTCAATACATGTTTACGGATGGTTCTGTGGAAGCAGAGAAAGAACTGACAGGAAGGGGATTGCAATGCATGACAGTTTGTTAGCAAGAGTCAGACTGTAACCCTAATAACGCGAGATTTGTAGAAGCGAGGAATGTGTGAGACGAGTGGGAAAGAACTGTGTGAGAAGTTGTTGCGACCTTGTGTAGATAATATGGAATGTAGACTAAGAGTGTACATTAGTGAGAAAAACAAGATATCAGAATGACCAATGTATAAACAAAATGCAGCTGTTGCTTTTCATTGTCTGTAACAAAAGGTATAAATGCTTGCTGTAATTGTTTACCTGTTGAGAGACCTGTTTAGCTCTCTCCCTCTACGCAATTGCTTGAGAAAATAAAGTATCTGACTTTGCTGTACCCAAACAAAAAGTGAGAACTCTGTTATTCTCCGACAGTTCAGATGAAGATTAAAAAACTCCCAAAACCCAAAAGAAATCTTTGGAATGTATACAGTTTAAGTAGCAAATCTGCTTCTTAGACTCACTGACAGAAGTTACACTGAAACATGTGCTTTGGTGAACAGAGATGGACTAAAGCATGTGCCTATCTTAAAGCATGTACTTAAGTGCTTTGCCAAATTGGAGGTCCTGATGAGGAGGGTCCAAAAGACAGAGGAACTGGTGCAGTTCCACTCCAATGGGAAAAAGGGCAGGATTTGGAGAGCCTATGCAGGGGAGACATACCTGCTTTGCTGAGCACAGCTCTGGGGAGGTTCCCCGTGCCCCAGCCCACAGGTTACTTTTTGAGGGCAGAG
>NW_020677070.1:0-1006 GCF_002925995.2 Terrapene triunguis
GGGAAGGGGGATGGGGCTGGATGGGGGAAGGGAAGGGGGATGGGGGGATGGGCGGTGCAGGAGGAAGGCGGGGCGCTGGGGTTGTATGGGGGTCAGGGAAGGGGGACGGGGGGAGCGCTAGGGGTGGGGCTGCATTGCAGGAGGGAAGGGGGATGGGGCAGGATGGGGGAAGGGAAGGGGGATGGGCGGTGCAGGAGGAAGGCGGGGCGCTGGGGCTGCATGGGGGGCAGGGAAGGAGTACAGGGGGGAACGCTAGGGGTGGGGCTGCATTGCAGGAGGGAAGGGGGATGGGGAGGGAAGGGGGATGGGCGGGGCCGCTGGGGCTGCAGGGGGGGACCTGGGAAGGAGGAACCGGGACCGACTCCCCTCAACTCACCCGCCGCTGCCACGCTGCACAGGCGCCGCCAACTCATGGGAGAAGCTGGGGCCGGCGCCCCGCGCTGGGGAAGCCCCGCCTATAGGGAACCCTCCCCACGCGTCACCGCGCGCGACCCCGCCCCCTGCGTCTCCCACGTGAGACAGGCGGCGCGCTCTGAGCCTCTGGAGTCTTAGCGTTGCTTAGCGGCGCCGGCGCCGCGTGATGACGTTGCAGGGTGGGTGGGTAGGCAGGTGAAGGGCGGGAATAAGGCGGCGCGTGGTGGCTGCTGGGACTGGAGGCCTCCTGCGAGCCCGGGCTTTAGTCACGTGAGTGGGAGTGAGCTCCCCGCAGGGTTAAACCATTGTGTCTTGAGACGGGGCAGCCCGTGGGGCCGGACCACTGTGCGGAGCGGGGCGCCGGCTGTAAGGAGTGCGGTTTGGGACGGGAGGGGCACAGGGCCAGGCAGGCAGAGCGTGATGGCGGGAAGCTGGGCTACGGGCTAAACCATCATGGAGGGGGAAGTCGTGAGGGTGGGTCCTGGGGTGGGGGCGGGACAGCCGCGGGGCTGGTGGGTGGGGGGGTCTCCTGGGTGTGACGCAGAACCCCGCCCCCCCAAACCACAGGGCTCCCCCCTGGGGTCCCCGGCCA
>NW_020677071.1:0-3537 GCF_002925995.2 Terrapene triunguis
CCCAAAGCTGTTGTTCCGCTCTGTCCTGGCGGATCCAGCTCCATCCTAGAAGCTCCTTGCTGATGGGATGCATGTGCAACTGGGAAGAATTCGCCTGTTACCCCCTCTCCCCCCCACCCCCCAGTAGCTGTGGGTCCTCGAACCACAGGACATAGCTTTCAGCACCTTGGACAGATACCAGTGGAATGTGCTGATAGTCCTGGGACAAGCTGTCAGGGTCTGACATGACCCAGCAGCTGCTTCTTCCACTCCTGGAGCTACTCAGGCACTGACTGTCCTCATGGCCTTGGCATTATCTCACCAGTGCTGCACCGAACAGAGCAACGGGCCCCTCTAAATGAGTACCACCCCCACGCCCTCTTGCTGCCCTGGATCAGCCCGGTGGGCCCATCTGGCCTGGTTCCCCCCTCCCCACCTGATCAGCCCAGTGGGGTGGAATCCCAGAGTCAGCTGCTCTGGCTGTGGGCAGAAAGTGTCGTCCATCCCCCTCCCAGCCCTTCCAGAGCCCATGAACCCCTTGCCCCTGCAGCTGTACTAGTGAGCTGCTGGGTGGCTCCTGCCTGCGTGAGGGCAAAGCCTCGAATACCCCAGAGGGTGGGTGCCAGCGTCACGTCCCTGTCCGGGACAGAGATCTGGCTGGGGCGTGTCCCCAGGGGAGCGCTGGCAACACAAGGTCTTTTAGGGCCCAGCTCTGCCCGGCCCTGGGGGAGGCTCAGGATGGGCCCTTCCCACTCAAATGCTGTGTTTCTAGAGGGGTCCCCATGGGAAAAGGCAAGAACCCTGCTGATCTGTGGGCTGGGGCATGGCTCCCTCCAGCTGCCCCTGCCAGGGGTCATTTTCCCCTTCACATCCTCCACCCTTGTGCTGGTCTCAGCAGCAGAGCCTGGCCTATGGGGCAGCCTCCCCAGCAGCAGGAGTGAGAGCCCTTGAGGGGAGATGCAGCATGTGATGGGCCGGGATTCGAGCAGCAGCAGGGAGGTGCCACCAGACAGCCCGGGTGGCTGTGGCAGTGTAAAGTCTCAACACTGGCAGCGGCTCTGTACTGACGAGGACCCTCAGTGACAGCCTGACCCCATGGCACCTCTGGGTATTCTGCTCGCCCCCCGGGACAGCAGGAGCTGGTCTGGGTCCGAAGGGTGATGGGCTATGGCTGCTGCCTGGGACCTGGCTCTGGGGAACCATGGAGCAGTGCTGGCGGTTCTCCATCTCCCCAGCCCGGCTCGCCTCCCATCTGGCTGCACATGCAGGGTTTGGAGATGGGCAGAGGCAGCCCGGCTGGCTTGGGAAGCTGGAGAGGGGTCTTCCACCCATCCCCTAAGCAGAGAGGAGACAGCTACAAGGGCAGCAGGCAGGCGTTCATCTCCCCCTGACCCCTGCTAATCAGGAAATGAGGAGTGATCAGGGAGCTGGTGTGTGGTGGGGCCTGGGAGAATAGCAGGAGGGCTCGCCCACTGGACCCAGAGAGGAGAATGGGGGACGGCCGAGTATTCACCCTGGGATCGGATTACTGACAAGGGGCTGTGCCAAAGCAGTGGGGTTGCTGGGGGCGGGGGCAGAGGAGGGGAGGGAGAGGGCAGCGAGTGGCCATGGCTGCAGGGCTGGGGTTAACTGGGAGATCTCCAGGGGCTGGATGGGAGGGATCGAGCCAGGGCAGAGGAATGAATCAGTATGATAGGAGCTGCTAGAAGGCCCAGGTGTGGGCTAGTGAGAGACAGGCCCTGCTCCGGAGCACCTGGTCTAACCAGACAGACAGAGGGTGAGTTGCTGCTGTGTAACAAATGGGGACATGAGCCCTAGAGGTTGTGTCTTGCTGTGAGTCACATGGGGTCTGACTGTGGCAGAACTGGGAGTTGAATGCAGAGCTCCTGGGTCCCAGGCCAGCCCTGGCCCAGGGCCAGCCTCCCTGGCAGAGCAGAGCTGATGGTGACGGGATTCACAGATTTCAAGGCCAGAAGGGAGCACGGGTCATCCAGTCTTCTCTCCTGCCTAGCACCGGCCCTGGGACTGCCCTGAATTAACTCCTGCTTGGACGAGAGCAGATCTTTCCGAGTGTGCACCTTGGTCTGAGACAGTCCCCTGGGTCCCCTTCCGGGCAGGTAAGGAGCAGGCCCTGTTAAAGCCACAGTGTGTCCCAGACCGCGTTGTGTTTACATTGCAAATGCTTCCCTGCTCTTCCCCTGCTCACGCTATCTCCCAGTATGGCCTAGAGACGCCCAGTGTGTTTGGGTTTGTGGCCTTGCGGCAGGGAGAGCCTGCCAGGGCCTGGGGGAGGGGGAAGCTACCGAGAGAACTGTATAAAGAGCCGTGTTCAGAAACATAAACTGACCTTGTGCCTCTGGCTGCCGGCTGGGCCGCAGTCTGGGGAGGGGACGGGCTGAGCAGGGTTATCAAGCTGCTCTTGTACTGGGGAGTGTGGAGGGAGACAGCAGGGGCAGGGCATAGCAAGGGAGAGGAAGGGTGCAGGGCACTCCAGGATCAGCGATGGATAGAAAATCACATGCAAGGGGCCTAGTCATCTCCTGGCAGCGTGATATTAACCCTTTGCATGTTGCTGGGAAGCAGCAGCCTGGAGTGGGGGCTGCCTGAGTAGGGGGGTGCAGTGAGCGAGGACCAGCTTGGGGGCAGTGAGCAGGGAGCAGGGTGGATGCAGTGAATGGGGACTAGGGTGCGTGCAGTGAGCAGGGCGGGTGCAGTAACGTGGGTGCAGTGAGCAGGGTGGGATTCCATGGTGTGGGGAATTGAGTGGGTGCAGTGAGTGGAGGGGGTTTCTATGGTGGCAGTGTGTGGGGACAGGGTGGGTGCAGGGGGCAGGGTGGGATTCCGTGGCGGTGGGGAGCAGGGTGGGTGGGTGCGGGGAGCAGGGTGGGATTCCGTGGCGGTGGGGAGCAGGGTGGGTCCCTGGGGATAGCAGTATGACATTGCTGTCCTGGAAACCCAGCCTGTTCATGGGTGGTGCTGAGTGGGCGCTCTTGATGGCCTAGGGTGTGAGGATCTGGGGTGTGGGCTGAGCAGGCTTGGGGGAGGACCATGGAGCAGCATCACCCTGGGGCAGCCTTACTGGCTGGTGTGTGGGATGGATGCCTTCTGCTCCCCCAGTGGGGTGCCATGGGGGCTCCAGGGAACCTCTGCCCCAGCCCCATCTCCCTCTCATCGCTGGCTGGTGGGAGGCATGGACAATCCCGTGATGTGTTGCCCTTCCCTGAAATGGCCGCCCTCCCGGGCTGCTCTCGCAGGGACCAGGGCACACCACTAACATGGCCACTGCTAGGCTGCGCCCTCATCAGAGATGGCCGTCCCAAGGGAAGCCAAGTCAGGCTGACCCTGGGAAGATAGTGGCCCCTGCAGTGTGAGGGCAGGAGAACGTGGGGGGCACACAGGGGAGCTGTGTGGGGAAAGGAGAATCTGCAGGGGGTTGAGAATATGGGGGCAGGGACAGGGAGTGTGAAGGGTGGGAATAGGGTGACCAGATGTCCTGTTTTTAAAGGGACCGTCCTGATTTTTGGGACTTTTTCTTATATAGGCGCCTATTATCCCCCA
>NW_020677072.1:0-1441 GCF_002925995.2 Terrapene triunguis
TGCATTAGTGGGAGATGTGGTGCATTAGCGGGGGTGACGTGCATGCAGGGGTCATGGTGCATTAGTGGGAGATGTGGTGCATTAGCGGGGGTGACGTGCATGCAGGGGTCATGGTGCATTAGTGGGAGATGTGGTGCATTAGCGGGGGTGACGTGCATGCAGGGGTCATGGTGCATTAGTGGGAGATGTGGTGCATTAGCGGGGGTGACGTGCATGCAGGGGTCGTGGTGCATTAGCGGGAGATGTGCAGGGGGGGTCACGCTGCACAAGTGGAGAGGGCGCAATGCAATAGGAGGAGGCTCCCCTGCAGCGTGAGTAAGGGATAAGGCAGGAACAAAGTTCTCCATGTGACCATCGGCTGCCCCCCCCCCCCCGCCCCGTCCCCAGCACGGCCTGGCCCAGTTGCTGCATACAGGCAGCTTGCTCCAGCCCCTGGGGTGCTGCTTGCCCAGAGCAGAACCCCCCACCCCGGGGAGCCAGCTTGGCCCTGGCTTACTGTGGCAGGGTCCGTGAGGTGCTGCAGAGCCCCCCGCAGGGTGCACCCCATGGCAGCCAGAGGGACACACAGGCGCTGCACCCCTCTGCCACTCGGTGCTGCTGCATTGCCGGATTGGGACTCCGGAGCCGTGGATTCTATCCCCTGTTCTGCTGGGTGACCTGGGGCAAGTGCTGGTCCCTGCTCTATGCCTCAGTTTCCCCTTCTGTAAAGTGCTTTGGGATCCCTGGGTGAGAGGTGCTAGATAAGAGCTGGGTATTGATTATTAGCCCCAGCCTCCCTCCCAACCCTGCCACCTGGACCTGCCTCGAGGGAGTGAGGGAGCCTCTCCCTCTGCTCTCAGAGCCACCCCTTCCCTGGCTCTGCTGGGGCCCTCGCACGTCTGGCCATAGTGCAGTGAGATCACCCCTCCCCATGGCAGGGCTGTCGAGTGGTTAGAACACATTACGAGGAGCCAGGACTCCTGGGTTCTATCCCCGGCTCCGGGAGGGGCGTGGGGTCTAGTGGGTTGGAGGAGGTGGGGGCTGGGAGCCAGGACTCCTGGGTTCTATCCCCGGCTCCGGAAGGGGCGTGGGGTCTAGTGGGTTGAAGGAGGAGGAGGGGGCTGGGAGCCAGGACTCCTGGGTTCTCTCCTGGCTCTGCCATGGACGGATCTACTGCATCTCGTTCAGCGGCCCCGGCCCTGTGCCCCGCTGGGATATGGGTGGGGGGAGCTGCCAGTGCCACTCTCCCCCAGCAGGTGGCGCACTGCGCCTTGCAGTGTGGACACACACGGGAGGAGAGGGGTACCTCTGGGGCTGGGCATGGCCACACCTGCCCCGTGGGCAGCCAGGCTGGGCACCCGCCGGCTGGGAGCCAGGACGCCTGGGTTGTGTCACTGCAGGTGGGTCAGTGCACTTCAACTGCAGTCTGTGAGTCGGGGCTCCGGGGTTCCCTCCTCCCCCA
>NW_020677073.1:0-1100 GCF_002925995.2 Terrapene triunguis
CCCTGGGGAAGCACAAAGGCAATCGGTCAGCGCTGCTCCCCAGAGGGAGCTGCCCACCCCAGCCAGCCAGGGGAGCCCAGTGAGCCTCTGGGCGACCCCCAGTGCCAGGCTCAGCCCCTGGGCCCCCACCACCACCGGGCACTGAACTCAGCCCAGCCCCCCCATGGGGCCCGAGCCCAGCCGCCCCCCCCCCATGGCCCCAGCCCCCCGCCCATGCACCCCCCCCCATGGGGCTAGATCCCAGCCCCCGCCCCCCATCAGGCACCTGACCGCGTGCACGCGCGAGTCGAGCTGGCGCGCGGCCGGGCGCAGGAATTCCAGCAGCCCCTCGGCGAAGAGGTCGCGAGCCCCCGACCCCGGGGTCCCCGCGCCAGGCCCGGCCAGCGCCGCCATCGCCCCGCCGCGCAGCCTGCCGGGAAATGGAGTGCCGGGGCTGTGTCCCTGTTGCAAAGGCCTCTGGGAAATGTAGTTTCCCAGGGGGCAGAAGTCACAGCCCAGAGGCCCCTCAGTCATGGGGGGGGGGGGGGGCCCCCCCCGGCCGGGCCCCCCCCCCCCCCCCCCCCCTGGGCCGCCGGGCCCCCCCCCCCAGGCAGCGCCGAGCACATGGGGCATCCTCCCCAAGCCCCCCACATCTGGACTCTGCCCCCCTGCGGCTCCCTACACCAGCTGTTCTCAAGGGGGGGCTGTGAGCCGCTTCGGGGGGGCGGCCTTAGACTCCCTGGGGCCCAGGGCAGAAAGCCGAAGCCCGAGCGGCGTAGCGCCCCAGGGCCCCCCTAGAACAAAACCCAACACCCTTGCCCCGCCCCTTCGAAGAGGCCCCACCCCTTTTCTGAGCCCCCCACCCTCGCTCACTTTCACTGGGCTGGGGCAGGGGGTTGGGGGGCAGGAGGGGGGGAGGGCTCTGGCTGGGAGTGTGGGCTCTGGGGTGGGGCCAGGGAGGAGGGGTTTGGGGTGGAGGAGGGGGCTCCGGGAAGGGGCTCAGGGCTGGGGCAGGAGGTTTGGGTGCAGGATCAGGGCTGGGGGTTGGGATGTGGGAGGGGGTTCAGGGTGAGGGCCCCAGCTAGGCGGCACAGTGGGGCGAAGGCAGGCTCCCTGCCTGC
>NW_020677074.1:0-1004 GCF_002925995.2 Terrapene triunguis
ACTCGGCGCTCAGGGCAGGGGCAGCGTGTGGAGACACACACCCCCCCGCCCCCAGGGACGTGCCGGCCGTTTCCGGGACTGGTGCGGAGCAAGGGCAGGCAGGAAGCCTGCCTTAGCCCTGCTGCGCTGCCGGCAGCGGCCAGGGCCCCTGGGCAATTGTCCCCTTTGCTCCCCCTGTTGGTGGTCCTGTTGTGGGGCCCCCCTTAGCCCGAGGCTCTGGGCTGCAGCCCCTAAAACCCCTGCGTTAATCTGGCCCTGCCTCTCTAAGGGAGCCATTAACCGCCTCCTCTGGCTTCCACCAGACGTGAGGGGCAAGGACCAGTCTCCCAGACAGCTCCCCGCTCCACACAGGGCTGCGGGACGCGGACTAGGGCCTGCTCAGATCCTGCATCCTCCCCCTGGGTACCTGCCTCTCCCCGGCCCCAGGTCGCTTTCTGCCACTAGGCCAGGCTGTGGGGGCACAAAGCAGAGGGCACAAACCCACCCAACCCCGCCTAGGAAAGGCCTCGCCACTCTGGCATTGGGCTCCAGTCATCTGTGGCCACAAGGGGGCATGCTTGAGCTCTTGTGAAGGCTCCAGAGCCCGTCTGGTGGAGCCCCCACCAGCCTGACTGCACCTGAGAGTCTCCTGTCCCGCTCCCGCCCGACAGGGCCAGTGCATCCGGGGACCCCTACCCAGGGGCACCCCCATTTCTCAGCAGCCTCTGACAGGAAGGGGGGAGCCCATCCTGCAGTGCCCTCACAGTGACAGATTCCCCCCCCCCCCCCCCGCGTGCGCCTCCCCCCCCCAGTGCCCCCGCCCCACCCCCCCCGCCCCCCCGCGGGGGGCCCCCCCCCCCCCCCCCCCCACTGCCTCCAAAATGCTACCGGGGATGTTTTCCTGTTCAAGGTCACGGGAAGGACCGCTCAGAACAAAAGCACCTCCCTCCCCACTCCCGGCCTTTAAAAGAAAGGCCGAGGGGATCCGGCTGTGTCAGAGCCATCTGGGAGCTGTGCAGAATTCT
>NW_020677075.1:0-1106 GCF_002925995.2 Terrapene triunguis
CACAGCGCGGTGAGGGGCTGTGCGGGGAGCAGTCCCCCCCCCCCCCCGGGAACTGCTAATTGCCCAGCCCTGACACTGCAGTTTTGTCAGCTTCTTTCCCCTTTGCGCGTGTTAGCCCCCCCTCATCCCTCTGAATTCACCGCCCCCCCGTTTGGAGTGAGACTAGCTCTAACTACTAGCCCCCACTCCCCTCCAGGGCCAAACCCAGGAGTCCTGACTGCCAGCTCCACCCCACTCCCATCCCAGAGCTGGGGAAAGAACCCAGGAGTCCTGCCTCCGGAGAAGGGACTTCAGCCCAGTGTTCAGACAAGCATCCCAGGTACCCCCGTCCCCCGAGTGAGGGGACCTCTGGCCGTCAGAGCCCAGGGCTCCCATCTGGGCACCCACCTGGCTGGCCCCGCACTGCTCCACTTACCCAAATTCAAACCAGACGGGTGTGGGGACATGATCGGATGCCTAGAGGTGGGGGATGGGCAGGCAGGACTCCCCTCCCCCAGCTCTGCCGGTGCCTCTCACTCCTGACCCACAGCCCCCGGCTAGCCCAGCCCTGGGCCCCGCATACCCAGCTCTGCTGGTGCCCCTCACTCCCAATCTGCAGCCCCCTGTAACTCCAGCCCATGGCTCCCCCCACAGCTCTGCCAGTGCCCCTCAATCCTAACCCCCAAAGCCCTGCCACCCCAGCCCTGAGCTGGCACCACTCGGGCTCCCCTCAGCCGCAGCGTCAGATGAGATCGACATCCCTCCTCCCCGGTGGGGCCGTGGCAGTGAATCCATCAGGCCTGGCTGCGTTTAGAATCATTTTGTTTCGCTCCTAATGAAGGCGGGTGAGGAAGTGCTGCCCAGGGCCTCCTCCCAGGCCCGCTGGCGCCTCTCCCGCTTGCCTGTCTCGGGGAGAGCCTGAGCCTATTGCTGAGAAGCAGGGCGAGCTGCCCTGGGTGTGACCGACGCTGCCTGAGTTTGCCGAGAGCCTGAACCCATCGCTGTCAGAGGTGGGTAAGACGCTCCCTGGGCTTGGCTGGAGATAGACGGCCGGGCTGGAAGGAGACTACCGCTGGTCAGAAAAGCAGGTTGCAGGAAGGCCCCACGATCCCATATGGGGGGGGGGG
>NW_020677076.1:0-1299 GCF_002925995.2 Terrapene triunguis
GGGGGGGGGGCATGGGCTTCTCTGAGCCCCCACATTCCCCTCCCTGCTTGGCAGGCGCCTGCTGCCAGGAGCACTGGGCCAGACTCCCCTTCCTGGGGCTTCTGGGCCCTATTCCCAGCTCGGCCACGGGGGTGCCCTGGGGAGGCTGGGCCCAGCGCCGTACCATGGCTCCTCGGTAATACGCCGTCGTGATGGTTTTAAACCTCTCCTGTCCTGCCGTGTCCCTGCGAGAGAGGAGGGGAAAGGGGGTCACTGGGGTCAGCAGCGTCTCCAACCCCAAGGGCTGCCCTGGGATCCACGGGGGGAGTGGGGGGATTCCTGGGGCAACCACCCTGCCCTGGGGGACCCTGGTTCTGCCTCCACGGCTGACCCAGCCTCGGCCCCCCTGCCCAGGAGGACGACAGGCGCTGGTTGCTGCTCCGTGGGGTGGGGGCAGACTGGCGACCCGCAGCAGGGCACAGCCGCCATCCATGGGGCTGCCAGGGCCTGAACCGGCAGCCCAGTGCGGGCAGGCTCCGGATCTCCCCTTCCCAGCCCCGGGGCCATGGCAGTACCCCCCAACCCTGCCCCTGGCCCTGCAGGTGCTAGGCAGGGCTCTAGCTGTGGTGCGGCTGGAGACAGGGGCTGGGGGCAGCTTTGCTGGGGACGGGGTCCCACTTACCAGACCTGGAGTTTGATCTTTTTCCCCTCAATTTCCACTGTCCGGATTTTGAAGTCGATCCCTGGAGCACAAGATGGATGACGCCATCAGAGCCGCAAGGGGAGGGTCCAGGGGCCCCGGCACGACCCCCACCCCGGGGCCAGGCCAACTGCAGGGCTGCTGGAGGCAGCGGCGCTGGCCTGGGGTGACTGGACTCACGCCTGCCCCCAGCACAGGCTGCGTTGGGGGGGGGAGGCGGGGATGGGCCGGGCTGGGGGCTGGGGGGGGGGGGGGGGGCAGTGCCAGCCTGGGGCTGTATCCCCACTCTCCTGCCCTGCAATATTCACCCTTCCCCCAAACACAATCCAGCCCCCAGCACATCTCCGGTCTCCCAGCAACAACCTGACGCCCCAGGGAGCAAAGTCCAAGGCGGGTGCCCCCCCCCACAGTGAATAAACAGGCTGCAAGTGGGTGGGAGCGCAGAGCCCTTGGCCTCCCGCAGCAGCCGCTGGCATCACGCCCGCACCCCCCACTGTCCCGCTATTGTCTGGCTGGCTGCACATGGCGGCGGGGTGGGGGAAGCCAGACAGACGGAGCCTCTGGTGCATCCTGCAGCCCCCCCAGCCCGTCCCTGCCCAGACCCTCCCTGCCAGGGACGC
>NW_020677077.1:0-1073 GCF_002925995.2 Terrapene triunguis
CCCCCCCATGTTCCCCCAGCCCCCTCCACGCCCCCCACTCACCTCCCCCGTTCTGGTGGCACAGGTAGGGGAAGCGCCAGACGTTGCCGAGCCCCACGGAGAAGCCGACCTGCGCCAGGATGTATTCAGCCTTGCTGCTCCAGGCCGGGCGGGCGGGGGGCTCCTCTGGCAGCCCCCCCAGGCAGAGCTCCCCGGGGCTCGTCCCCTCCTCCTCCGGCTTCACCTTCTCCATGGCGGGCGGGAGGGGGCCGGGGCCACGCACACTGACACAGGAACGGCCTGCACCTGAGCACTTGCTCGCACACTCATTCACACCAGCTCCCTCCGGACCCCAGGAACCGCCCACCCGCACGCAATTCCAAACACAGCCCCCCGCTTGGGCACCAGACACACACGCGTGTGCTGCACGTGCAACACCCCCCCACCCCCCGCCAATCACACTCACTCACCGGCCCCCAGAGCCCAAATGAAAACCTGCGAGAAACAAAACCAACAGACTGATCAGGACAGACGGGGCTCTTCGCACAGGCAGTGCTGGGACGCGGGTGGCCCTCTGGGGTGGGGCGCGGAGGCTGGGTACACAGGGACCCCTCGCCCGGCGCTGAGATGTCCCTCTGGGGTGGGGCCCTGGGACTGGGTATACGGGGTCAGTGCTGCCTGCGAGGGAAGGGTGCCCCCTACTGGCCCCCCTCCGGCCCTAGGTTAACATGACAGGGCCGAATGTGCCTTGGAGACACTGGTCTCGGCCCAGCCCCCACCTGCGCCCCCCGTGGCTCCCCCCATAGGGTCCTTACACCCAGCCATCCCCGTTACCAAAATCTACAGGGCCCCAGCACCAGAAATCTACAGGGTCCAAACTCCTCTGGGACCAAAATCTATAGGGTCCCCACAAAGAACCCCCTAGCTCTGGAAATCTATAGGGTTCGTTGGCCCAGCCCCTCCACCACAGCTCTGAAAATCTATAGGGACCATATACCCACCCACCCCCTCCCCTACTTCAGACTATCCATAGGGTCCCTCCCGCCCCTCACTACCTGCCCCGGCTCAGCGCTGCTCTGGGAGGGCACCAGGGA
>NW_020677078.1:0-1117 GCF_002925995.2 Terrapene triunguis
GCGGGGCTGTGTACAGATGTGGGGTGGGTCGGGGCTGTGGTTTGGGGGTCTCTGACCCCCGCCTCGCCCCACAGCTGTGACTCAGGCCTGCGAGCCCCGTGCCTGCTGCCCACGCCAGCCCTGGGCCGCTCACAGCTGGTCCCCATCTCGCTGCGGCCGGGGCCGGCTGCCAGGGGGAGCTTGAATCCAGCCTGGTCCCCAAGGCCCCAGCAGCCCCCGCAAACGGGGATCCGACTTCGAGTGCCGAGGCCTGCTGTGCCCCCACCCCCATAGCCCCCCCTGCTGCTGTCAGTGACCCCCAGCCCCACTCCCCTCCAGCAGCCAGGGAGAGAACCCAGGAGTCCTGGCTCCAGCCCCTCTGCTCTGACCCACCAGCCCCCACTCCCCTCCCAGAGCCGGAGAGAGAACCCAGGAGTCCTGGCTCCCAGCCCCCCCTGCTCTAGCCACTAGACCCCACTCCCCTCCCAGACCTGGGGAGAGAGCCCAGGAGTCCTGGCTCCAGCCCCTCTGCTCTGACCCACCAGCCCCCACTCCACTCCCAGAGCCGGGGAGAGAACCCAGGAGTCCTGGCTCCAGCCCCCTGCTCTGACCCACCAGCCCCCACACCCCACCCCCCGCCCAGCTGGGTGGAACCCAGGTGTCCGGGAGAGGAGGGGGGGCTAGGCTGTGAGTTTCTCATCCAGGGAAGTGAAAACCAAGGGCTATTTTTGGAAGTGGGTTGTAGCCAAGGGCAGAAATAGAAGCTGGGAGTCACGCCCCCCCCCCAGCCCCCTGCCCGGTTCATGTCCCCCACACCACCCCGGCTGCTTCCCCCCCCCCCCCCCCCTCCCCCCCCCCTCCCCCCCCGGCTTTCCCCCCCCTCCGGGCCCCTTGGGGCAGGGGGCCCCGGGCGGCCTCCCCGTTCCCCCCCGGGGGCCGACAGGGGCCCGGGGGGGGGGGGGGGGGGGGGAATCCCGGGGGGGTCATTGGGGGGACAGCGGTTTCATCCATGACAGGGGGGTGGGGCAGATCGGTGGGAGGGGGCGTGACGCTCCCTTGGGGGGAAGCGCCCCGAAGCTCACAGCCCCCCTGCTATTCAGGGCGGGGCAGGGTCCCTGCAGGTGCTAAGCTGGAGGGG
>NW_020677079.1:0-1193 GCF_002925995.2 Terrapene triunguis
CTCAGTCGCCTTCCAAACCTCACCCGGAAACTTCCCTTTATAGGGCCGACTCTGTGCCCAGGTTGTGCTGCCGTGGGAACCCCGATCAGACTGGGAAAAACAAGCATGCTAGAGCAGTGGTTCCGAAACACCAGTCCGTGCCCTGGACTCCCCCCCCCATTTCATAGGGCTACGCTCTCTGTCTGCCAAACGACTGGCTACGCCCTACCCGGCAGAGGCAGCCCTGGGGATCACGCCACCGCGGGGCCCCAAATAATGGAAGGGACCCAAAGTACTGAGTCAGTGACGCCTGAGAACAAGGGCTTGGGGGAGGCGGCAGGCGGAGGTCGTGTGGCCAAAATCTTAGAGGAGCAAACTCTGCAATGGTCTGCGGGCTAGGAGGGAGGACGCACAATCAGACATGGGAGGATCCTTCTGCATATGGCTGAACCCGGTCACAGGGTGACTGGCCCCTTTAAGGGGCAATGGGGCCAGTCTCGCTTGTGCCCTGATTAACTGCCCAGCTTGAGATGCCTCAGAGGTGCTGGGAGCTTGCTGGAGTCAATGGGAACTGCGGGCAGCTCAGCACCTCTGAAGATCATCGTTTCATGGAGTTTAAAACCAGACGGGACCATCAAATCATGTAGCCCTGACCTGCCTCTCACAGGCAATTAAGGCTACATCTACACAGCATCTGGGAGTGGACCCCCACCCCGTGTAGACAGACGCGAGCTAGTGGGATTTGAGCTAGCGCACTAAAAGGAACAGTGTGGATGCTCCAGAGCAGGGCCGCCCCAAGCAGCGAAGCGGGGGAAAAAAATAAAAAAAATTTTAAAAAGCCGCGACCGGCAGCACTTCGGTGGCAGCTCTACCGCGCCGCTTCATTCTTCGGCGGCAATTCGGCAGTGGGTCCTTCGCTCCGAGAGGGACTGAGGGTCCCGCCGCCGAATTGCCGCCGAAGACCCGGACGTGCCGCCCCTTCCCATTGGCCGTCCCAAGCACCTGCTTCGTTCGCTGGTGCCTGGAGCCGGCCCTGCATGTGTGTGTGTATATTTGTATGTGCACGTGTGTCTGGGGGCGGGGCAGTGTGCATGTGTGTGTGTGTGTATTTGTATGTGCACGTGTGTCTGGGGGGCAGGGCAGTGTGCATGTGTGTGTGTATTTGTATGTGCACGTGTGTCTGGGGGCGGGGCAGTGTGCATGTGTGTGTGTGT
>NW_020677080.1:0-1315 GCF_002925995.2 Terrapene triunguis
AGCCACAGCCTCCCGCAGCGCCAGGCCCAGCTGGGCTGAGCAGCCAGAGGCGGGGGCGGGAGGGCAGTGCTCGGGCTCTGAAAGGGCCCCCGGCGCGTGCCAGGCGGGGGCAGGGGGGGACCCGCTGTACGGAACCCGCTCCCTCAATAAAGAAGCAGTTCTGGCCGCCCGTGTGGAGCCGTTTAACCCTCTCAGCGCCTGCCCCGGACACCGGGGTTCTGCACATGCTGGCGTTCCTCCTGCACACCTGAGAAGCGAGGGTGGGCAGGACTCCTGGGTTCCATTCTCAGCTCCCCCGGGGGCACTGTCCCTCACTTACTGGTTAACACCTCAAAAGCGCTTTCAGATGCCGATTGTGCGGTGTGGCGTCTTCCACGCTGCTCCTGTGAGAACTGCGCAGGGTCGGCTCTCGCTGGGCCCCCCGGCGTGTCTGTGGCAGGGACCCTGAGAATGGCGCTGGGGAACCTGCTGAACTCCCTTCCCCCAGGAGCCCGGTCTGGAGCTGGGCCTGGCCTCCCCCCACCCCCAATCCAGAGAGCTGGGCCTGCCCTCCCCCCAGACAACACGGAGCCGGAGCTCAGAGCTGGCCACAAGCAGTTTACAAGATTCAGCAAGAACAGACATCAAATCAAAACTTAAAAACCAACCAACCTCCTGCTCTGCCCCCCCAGTGCCCTGTCCCTTAGTGCCCCCCTCCAGGGCTCTGTCCTGGGGGGCAGCACCTCCCCCCTCCCCAGTAACAGAGCGGTGCCCTGGGACATGGCCAGCCAGAAGGGCTCCCCCCGCCCTGCTCACGGGCAGCCTGGAAGCGGCCCTGGAGCCGGGCCAAGCTGTAGCAGCAATGCTGGGGGTGCGCAATCCCAGCATGCAATGCTCTGCCGGCTGCACCGTCACCCCCCATGCCAGGGGCGGGTGGGGGTGGGGCGGTGGGCTGCACGTGTGCCCAGCCCATCCAGGCTCACAGGGGGTCCCTGGGCCAGGACGCGGCTCGCCCAGTTTGGCCGCTCTCTGTACAGCAGGAAGAGTGGTGCGGCCGCGCCCCGGGAGCCAGCCCCCCGCTGCCCCACTGCTCCAGGAAGGTGCCGCAGCTCTGAAACAAGCCGAGATAACGCAGCCGGGGGGCCTGGCGTGCCGACCGATGCCAGGGCAGCAAACTGCAGCCACGGCGCGGGGGCTGGGGGCAGCTCTGTGCTGCTGGCGCTGCCCGAAGTCCCCTGGCTCCCGCCTGCGCTCACGGACCCTTCCTGGGGGCCGCCGGCAGCTTCTCCGAGCTGCGGTCCTTGCTCTCCGTGTCGGAGTCGGACGCGTCCCCCGC
>NW_020677081.1:0-9036 GCF_002925995.2 Terrapene triunguis
TCGGGGTCTAACCTTCGTGTGGGGACTGGCCTCTCTGGGCAGAAGGAGCCACAGCCACATACTGGGCCAAGGAGTGTGTGTGTGTAAACGCTCTTGGCCCATGTCTGCCGCTCCGAGCTGTGAGGCTAGGGCTAGGAACGTGGTCAGTCCCGACAGACACCCCTGGACAGGGACTAGCCCCACCAGTCCAGAAACCAGGGGCTGGAATTCCATTCCTGCTGCCCCTACTGGAGCCCATCCAGGCCTGCTGTAGTGGGGTGGCATCTCTTCTTGGCCAGTCCGTGGGATCGCCACCCCTCTGCCTGGGGAAGAGCAGGCAGCCTGTCTCCTGCTGGGCTGTTGGCAATGCCAGGACTCACCCTCTCCTTTGTATTAGTCTCTCAAAGTGGCTGTGCGAGGTGGGGTCGGGGGGCACCATTGGAGTAAGCTAGAGCTGTGTCCGAATGGAGTGGGTTTCAACATGGGTGAGGGTGAAGGAACTGCACAGTGTGTGTCCAGGTGTGATGCAGACCTCGCCTGCACAGCTTTGCCAACGCGCCTCTCCCTCTGGCTTCCTGAGCAGGGTCCGTCCGTCGTACCAGTTCGTGGAGCATTCGCTCCGGTGGCGCCGTTAGCCAGAGCCGAATGCTGATCTCAGAAAAATGAATATCGGCCTGGGGTGGAGTTAACCCCACCATACTCCTGTGGCTGGCACGCTGGCACCACAGTCCCCTCCCTCTTCTCCTCTCCCCAGGAGGCGCTGCCTCTGTAGCATACCCTCCCTGTGCTGCGCAAGAGCCCAGGGTGAGAAATCAGACCTTGGGGTCTCCCACGGGGCGGTGGAAACCCATAACCACAGGGCAGCACTCGGCTGCGGGAGGGGAAGTGTCTAACAGAGCGAGCGTCCTGGGGCCACACAGAACCAGCCCTCACAGCAGCTCCTTTGTGTCCGCGGATCCCCTTCCCCGGGGAGAGCGGATGGGAAGGATCTGCCTCTGACAGAAAGGAGCGGCCGCAAGGGCCCAGACTTGCTGTCGCCTTTGCTCCTATGGGCGTCCTGTGGCACTGGTTGGGGGCTGTTTCATGGAGGCCTTGACCCCCACCTGTCGTGTGGCGTGTGTGACCGCCCTCCCTCGTGCCACAGGAGTGTGGCGGGGTGCCCGGGGGAGTCCCACTCTGAGGCAGCGTTCCTCTCCGAGTGGGCTCGCTTAGCGTCACTAACGTGACAGCGGTGCAGGGGAGGCGCCGGGCTCGTGATTGGAGAGACCCCGGCTGCTGCTGCGAAGGGGAGCATGTGCAGCCACCTGACCGGCTCTGCTTTCTCTCCTTTTCCCCCAGGAGCCCCGCTCTGCTGCGCTGCTCTGCAGTGGCTGCTGGCGGAGAACACTGCGGCCGCGGCGCTGAAGAGCCAGGATGTGTCGGCAGTGCGAGGCCTGGCCCCACGTGGAGGCGAGGTGCAGCTGCTCGTCCGAGAGGCAAGGAATGGGTTAGCTCTGCAGGGAAACAGCCCCCGACCCATCCCCCTGAAGAGCCGGCTTCTGCCCCAGCGTCCTGGGGCAAGGGACCAGCAATGGCAAGCTGGGGGCCGGGCTCTGCCTGTGGAGGCCCAGAGGGAATCACTGCGGTGGGGAGGGAAGGAAGGGTCAAAGCCCAGGCTCAGCTCCCCAGCGCTGACCCCTTCTCACAAACGCCATGCTACCCCCTTTGTAACGTCCCCTGGGACTGGGTGCCCAAGCCCATGGGCGTCAAGGGGCTGCACTCCGGGGGGGTCAGTGAAAAGCCGCATGGACCTGGCTGCATTGCCGGGTTTGGGGATCTGGCGTGCTAATGGTTGAAAGCCCACCTGGCTGTTTCCCCCTCCTTTGCCCCCCGGGTTCTTCAAAGGCTTGTGCTGTCCCCCTGCTGCCTATGGGACTGGGGGGTGGCCACGGGTCAGCTGAGTTCCTCACTTCTCAGACCCGAAGGGGACACAGCCCCTTGTCCACGGGATTGACCCGGCCCTGCTCTCTCTGCGTCTGTTCAGCCATGCGTCAAATCTGCCAGTGGCCTTATCTGGCCCTCGTCCCTGTGGTGCCAGCGCTGCCCAGCCCTGCCAGGTAGGTGGGCGCCTTGGCCAAGCTTACGCAGGTGCATGGCAGAGCAGGGCACTGTCCAGGCCCCAGTGCGATGCCTTAAAATCCACAACCTCCTTTCTGCCTGTGGGGCTGACGATCGCTCCCAGCCTGGTCCGAGGCTACGTCCCTTTGTGTCTGAGGAGTTCAGACGCCAGGCACCGAGCTAGAATGTGAACGGAGCCAGCGGCTCTGGGAGGGCTGCTTCTCAATGCCTCCCCCAGCGCTTCCCCTCCCCAGTCTGGCTGCTCTTGCCAATACTGGTGTGAATAAGGACTTCTCTCCTGCTCAGCCCAGCTGCTCCTTCCCGGCCCTGCTGAGTTGCCGTCACTTGGCAGTGACGGCCCTGATTCGGCATCACGACTTGGCTGCCGGATCCATGGGGCTGGGAAGCAGCAAAGCTCTGGTTTTAGCTGCTCATCCGGCTCGCTGTGTTTTGCTAATTCTGCAAAGTGAGGGGAAATGTGGCTGGATGCTGGTTTAGGTCTGATCTGCTTCGGCTTTTCCCTTAATGCGAAAATCCCTCTCTAAGTGCAAAAGAAAAAGACTAATTGCGAACCGGCTCTCCTGCCACGGCCGGTTAACCCTCCGGCGAGAGAGCCCCAGCTGGCCGTATGCTGGCAATGACCTGGTTCAGGTTGCTTCATGCATGAGAGCGTTAATATTGCCAATGTGATTAGTGCCAGCGTTAATTCTGCTCAGGCTAAGCCTCCCGGATTAAATCCGTTGGGGAATGGCCATCGAATCCTCAGTACACTGCCGGGCAAGGCTGGAGCTTGCTGTCCTCCTGCAGTACTGCCACTGCTGGGCTCCACGCTGCTTCCAGGCAAATGCCATGAGTCTGCACTGATCTAGGCCCCGGTGTAGTCTCGGTTCAGGAGACCAAATGACCTTTTACTTCTAAGGTTGTTGGTTGGGCCAGGGCAGCCTGGCTGGGGGAATCGTCCCCCTCTTCTGCTGCCGCGAGCCTGGAGGTGTTCCTAGTGCAGATGAGCGATGGACGGGGAGGGGCAAGGAACGAATGCCCCATGCTGCTGCCTCTAGAGCACAGATCTCTCTGGCTGTTGGGATCCGCATCTAACCCTCCATACACAGCTGTGCTGTATGGCCGAGGGGGTACCCCCGGGGTCTGCCCCCGCCCTCTGCGCAGACAACCCCTCTGGCTTGGCAATGTTTGCAGTGAGGATCTCCTCTCTCTTGCAGGTGGCCGTGAACAATCTCTGCCCAGCGGGCCCTATCCAGGCCGTGGAGATCCTGATCCAGAGCCCTTCTCTGGCAGAGATGTGCAGAGTGCATCAAGCCGTGATCCGGCGCATCCAGGTGCCGATCCCACGCCCCAGACAGAGAGGGCTTATGCTTGCAGCAGCTAGGAGCCGCCCCTATTGCAGCCTGCACTGGGGGTTGTTTGAGCCGCCTTTATTTTGGGGGTCATTTAGCTGGGAGTGAGCTTTGCCTCTGTCACTCCATTGGCCTGGTTCTGAGCTAAGTTGGGGTCCCCGGGTCGTACCAGTCAGAGGGGTTTGGCGTCTCCCAGCCCTTCGGCTCTCTGGAGCTGCTGCTTCTGACCCTCATCGCTTGGGCTCGTCCTACCCTTCCTTGCCTGTGCTGGTTGCACCCAGGATGTGCTCCCTCCAGCTGCTCCTAGTGGGCAGCGTGAATGGCGCTGCGCTGTCCAGCCAGCAGTCCTTCCCGTGGCTGCACGGCTATTACGTGGTAATCCCAGGCCCCAAGCCTGCTGGGATGGGACACCTGGCGCTTTCCCCACCAGCGTGGCCCCAGAACGGACTCCAGCCTGCTGCTTGCCGCTGGCATTGCTGCATAAGCTGCTGTGCGTGGCCTCTCCTTGCCCACAGTGCAGCAGCTGCTCCTCCTGCCAGGGCTGTAGGGCCAAGGAACTGCACTGCCTGCAGGCCGTGACCAGCCAGCAGAACCAGGGCTGTGTAGGGGCCGAGCGTGCGCAAAGGCAGAGCTACCTTAGCCCTGGGCTCAGAGGGGCCCCAGTGCAGTTTGGGTTGGAGCAGTTGCTTTACATGGGCTCTCCTTGGCACCACCCTGTGGCTGAACTGTACAGTGCAGCTTGAAATCAGCGGGGCACTAGCCGGGAATGCGTGACTGGGCTGGCCCTGGCTAACACGCTCCCCATCGCCGCAGGCCAGGCTAGAAGCCATTGGAGGCTGTAGCAGCCTGAAACAAGAGTGGGCCGTGCTAAGGGCAGTGACTAAATGGAGCAGGGCACCTGTAGCCACCCGGCGAGCCAGCTTCCTTGCACAAGATGCACCAGACAGTCAGTTTCTAGCGTGGTGCGGAGCAGTGCAGCCCCGGCTAAGGGGGACCGTGGGGAACGAGGGTGTGGCTGCAGCAGAGCAGGGCACCTGCAGAGTGTGCCACGGTCTGTCCTGTGCCCACGGATCCTGCATGCCAGTCTAGGCCATGAGAAATACCCAGCCCCTGTGGGCGGAGCAGGGTGCCAGAGGGGTCCGTCAGTGCGGAGTGCTGAGGCCTGGAAAGCCTGGAGGCTGAAGCAGAAACGGGAGTGGGAGTCGGTGCTGCAATGCGTTCAAACCTAGGCTGGGTGGGCGGGGGAGTGTTTCAAATGGTGCGGCACTGAGAGGCTGGGAGTGGCTGCTAGGAACAGCAGGCCAGCCCTGGGCAGGCAGAGTCCCAACAAGACAGGTGCCGGAGCAGGAGCAGTATCAGGCCAGTGCCGTAGCCATGCCCGAGGTGTCTGGCCTAGCGAGGCTCCCCCCCTCGGCAAGTGTTGGCTGGGGCAGCCTCGGGTGCTCCATGAAAGCAGCTCCCTCTAATGCCACGTTCTCTGTTCTGAAGCAGACTCTGGTGCTGGAGCAGGCGGCCCAGGGCTCCGGTCCCCCTGACCTCCGCATGCAGTATCTGTGCCAGATCCAAGCCAATCACGAGGTAGGCAGCGCTCCCGGGTGGTGCGTGGAGCGGGCGGGGGGTAATCTGCGCATTGGGCGAGTGCGTCTGTGTAACCGCAGAGGGGGGCAGAACGTCCCTCTCCTGAACTGCGGGGCGTGAAACTCCGAGCCCAGGCACCGACCAGAGCCCTGCCGTGGGCCCACGCAGGCGGGGCTCCTTGCTCGTGGACAGCAAAGCTAGACCCTGCAGAGGCTGACACACTAGACTGGCAGAGGCTTCCAGGCCCAGCGCGGCGTTGTCCCGTTGAGTGCTTAGCTCCTGGCAGCCAGGAGGCAGCAGGGCTGGGGGGTGTTAGCCAGGAGGCTGGGGGGCTCTCTTGCCCCGACATTTGCAGCTGGGCCCTGGTGTGGCTGCAGGACGCCTGAGCGGAGGGGCCAGGGCCTGGCAGGCAGCAGCGGATCCAGCTTCCTAACCCCTCTCCTCTCTGCCGGGCAGATGCTGCTAAAGGACGTGCAGTCCCTGCGGGACCGTCTGTGCCTCGGGGACGACGCCAGTGCCACGGCGGAAAAGCTCCTGCACGTCTACAGGCAGCTGCGCAACCCCAGCCTCATCCTGCTGTGAGCATGGGGCCGGCCTGAGACGCTGGGGCCAGCGCGCTCCACGCTGGGCTCCAGGCAGCGCTCGCTTGGGCAGAGCCAGGCGTGCTCGTTAACCCAGCCAGGACTGGGGAGAGGATTTGGGGAGGGGGGAGGCAGTGCAAGTCCCCTCCCCGAGTGGGGAGCCCGAGGCTGAGATCAGGGGTTGTGTGTGTGTGTGTGTTGTGGATGTGTTTTAAGCAGCGTGGGGGGTTCCCAGGGCTCCAGACGCCTGCCCACCCCTCACAGAGTACCTGGCCGAGGCGGGAGTGTCGCTGAGCTGTGTTGTGTGTGGCTGGCAGCCAGAGTAGGTGGCGTGTTTGGGGTTGTACTCGACGTGCTCGTTTAGCTTCTGTCTCGTGCCAATGGCCGTGACTTTGCTGTGCACAGCGGTGGGAGCCGGCTCCCTGGCCGGGCACTCGGATCTTCGCAGGGAATGATCCGCATGGTGCTTTCCGGCTGGCTCCCCCCCTCCTCCAGAAAGGGCTATGCCTCCCTACAGCGTCTCGCTTTCAGGGTGCCTGACGGGCTCACCGGGTTCCCACCCCCAACCTGCGGGGCCCCTTTTCATTTCTAAAAAGGCTCTGCCGCGTGTCTCCGTGGGGCAGGTTCGTCCTGCTCGCCGTGCTGTGGCAAGCCAGCACGTCCCAGTGTTTGTAAATCTGTCGTGTGCCATTGAAAACGACCCTTTGCCGCTCAGCTTGTGCCCGTCTCTTTTCCTTTCCGTCGCAGCCGAGCTCTCTCCCTGGTTAAAGCTGCCTCCGAAGCGCCTTGCCCCACGCTGTGCTGTGCTGGCAGCAGAGGCCAGGGGGCAGTTCCCCAGCACGCGGGCTGAGCATCGTGCCCTGTGCGGGCCGCGAGCAGTGCTTGTGTTGACTCACCACGAGCAGCCTTTCGCTGGGACCTGGCGCCCTGCAGCACGCTCCAGCATGGTACTGCTGCCCCTCCCGCAGCAAGCTGGGGGAGGGAAGAAAAGCGATGGCTCTAAAGGGGCGGGATGGCGGCCTTTGCCCTCTGCAGACCTGGGTTCGAATCCTTCGCCGCTCACACCATTTCCCCAGCCTGCCATGCAGCGTGGTGCCCTTTGGTACTCCCGGGGCGGGGGTGCTGAGGGCCTGTGCTGGCAGGGCAGGGACACTTGAGTGGAGTGATTGCTCAGCACCTGCCAGACGAAGCCTGACCCATCCAGGGCTTGGCTTCCTCCCCTGAGCACCAGCTCAACTCGGAGAACAAAGCGAGCCTGGTCGGAGTGAGGTGTTATCTGCTGCCCTGGCACCAGAGTCCCAGTGGCCTCAAACTAACACCCCCCCACGGGCGCACACGCGCTTTCATCCTGCACCTCACCTCGAACGCAGCAGCTGGCCCTGGGTGCCCCCGAGCCAAGCCCTGACTGCCCCTTTCTGGCGGCAGCGTGGGAGCTTTGTGCTACCATGACCTTGCCTTCGTGGGCAGCCTCGCACAGTGCCCGGCAGGGCCGGCCCTGGGCAGAGGAGAGCCAGTGGCAGGAGGCAACAGCCCGTGGCCACGCTGGCTGCTGTCGGCACCGGGGCCGTGTCGCTGGCAGGGGGCAGCAGGCCGGGCTTTGGAAAGGTTAATGGTGGGCAGGCTGCGCTGAGTTCTGTCTGATGTAATTATCCACCCCGCTGCCTTCGCTCCCTTCTCCGCTGCGCGTGGGACGGAGTCAGAGCTGACAGATCTGGGTCTCTGGGTCTTTTCAGTCCCCTGCAGGGCTAACCTAATTGGATCTCGGCCAGCTGCCAGGCAGAGACGAGCGAGCCCAGCAAGACGAGTTCTGCGGAGCTGCCGGTGCCTGCTGTATTCAGGGCGCATGGCGTGCTTACAGATGGGCCGGGCCAGCGGCACGAGGGGGCAGAGCACATGCTGTCCGCCCCGCTGGCCCCTGCCAGGGAGAAGGTGCTTGCTCAGACGGTTTCCGAGCCCTGCTGCCCTGCAGCGAGAGGGTTGAGCAGCCGGGTACTCCCAGGTTACGGCGGGGGGCTGCCCTGACAGCACCGTTCATGGGCTGGTCGCAAGCCGGGGAGCTGAGAGTCAATCTGGGTTCGTTCTTGTTCGCGTATCCGCACCAGTAGCAGAGCTAGGACTAGAACCCAGGCGTCCGGGCGCCTGGCCCTGTGCACTAACCGCTTGTCTCCACCTGCTCAATTACCACCTCCGAAAGGAAGAACTTAATTTTTGTTCCCCTGCAGCCTTGGCCATGGCCGTGACCACCTGCCCTGGGCACCAGCGTACCAGGCTGGGCTCTGCCCTGCCAGGGGATTTTATGTTGTCTGGGTGCAAACCCCTGCTGTCTCCTCCCTGCCATAAGGGCCCCCGTACCTGACATGTGCCAGCCAGGGCCCCACAGAGTCACAAGCCAGGCCCCTGGCTTGGCAGCTGATTGGCTGGTTTGGCCAGCTGTGGAATTAGCAGCCCCGGTCAATGGAGTTGTGAGCACTTCCAAGCACTGCCAGCCGGGGGCTAGGCAGCTGCACGGCGGCTGGGTTGGCAGCAGGGGGAGTTCTGGCACTGTGTGACTCAGCCGCTCCTCCCCAGAGTGATTTCCCTGCAGCTGGCACTGACTTGCCCTGACTTTGAGCCCCCTGCACTCACGCTCCCCACAGGCTGGCCCTCTGCAGCCTGATCCTTGTTGCCAGCCTGGCTGACCCACTGCAGCCCTTGTGCTGGTGCTGTGAGCCACATCCCAGTACAGGGTAGGGGGCCCTGCGGTCTCAGCGGGGCCTGGGATGTAGCTGCGTCCCCGTTCCCGCTGTCTGATCCCACCCTCCGCGGAGCTGAGCAGCCGCCCCCTCTGCTGGAGCTGGGAGGATCCAGCCAGGTGCAGACTGAGCCCCCGTAGGATTCCCATGCTGACCTCGCATTGTGCTGGGCAGGGTCTGCCCAGGGCAGGGGACCGCCCGGGGGTCTCATGCTCCTGCCCAGTGGGATCCCTCTGCTCTGCCCGGGGCTGGGAGATGCCAGGTGAGGCCTGGCCCAGCATGTCTAGTCCTCACGCTGAACCCCCCCCGGGCTGCACTGGGAGCAGGTCCTTTGTGCCCCCTGTCCCTGGGGGGCTGCTGGCTCACCTGGCTCTAGGCCCCCTCCCCGGCCCTGGCTATGCGGCCCTGGCCTCCGAGCAGCCCGGCCTGCCCCAGCCCTCAGTGACCTGCCCCGGGGGATTAGCCCTGTTGTGTGCAGATCAGCCTGGGCCCCCCTGGGTGCTCCCCCCGCCCCAGGCCTGACATTCTGGCCTTTTGCTGTCACTGCTGCTCCTGGCACGCTGGGCAAGGGGACACGGGGGGCTGTGCAGGGCTCTGGGCCTCCAGGCTGGGAGCAGCCAGGCCCTTTGGGAGACCCCTCCCCTGTGGGTGCGGGCAGCGAGATAGCACGGGCAGGCGGGGGCCAGTTTCTCCTGAATCCCAGCCCCCCTTCATCCC
>NW_020677082.1:0-1077 GCF_002925995.2 Terrapene triunguis
ATGTAAAGCCAATGTGCCAGCAAATTGCTAACACACTCTACTCACCTAATGTCCCCCACAGTTAGCCTCTTGACCCCAAGATACCCTCTTTCCCACATCTACTGCAAAGATTTTTCAGGATTCATCAACGAACTGTCATATGAAAAGCATAGACAGAAAGACTAACATGCTGACGGTGTAAAATCATGTGAATATATCACCAAGAGCGCAAAAGTTTCTTACAGGAATGCACCACTGCAGTGACAAAAGCAAAGAGAACCTTATTCTCCTCTGCCTTTGCAATCCCCAAATCAAGGCCAGCAGAGACCCACTCACATTCACGGCATAGTGAACCAGCTAATCAGCCCAGACTGTGTACCACAAGCCTCCAACTCATGCATTAACCTCTGTGAAGAGCTCGAGGCAGAACTCTGAACTGGACTGTATGGTATTAACCACTTCACCAGTCCTGAAGAAATTTGTCCACGTCACATACCATGAGTTCTAGAAGCCCTTAGAAACACTTGAGACATCACCTCGGAAAAAAATCTGTGCTTCTGCTTCCTGGTAAAGGCCTATGGAGAACAACAGTGATCACTGCTAATGGAAATTATCAGCTCCTTCTTTAGAGAAACAAACCTGTGAACTCCATTTGAAAAATGCAATAGGTTCCCCACACACACACTTGCACCACCCACAGCATCACAAAAGCAACCCACAACACAAGAAATTTCTCTAATTATTCTCCTATCTCTACACCTAGGTAAAATCACTGAGATAGATAGGGACAATCAAGCTCCAAAAACATGTAACAGATGGGCTTAAGACTAAGGTGCAGCACAAGGACAGCCCTAGTAGCACTAAAGGGCCTCTAACTAGATAAGAGAAGTATCTGTGGAGGAATTATGTTTGGATGAGAAAAAAGAAATACACCACATAGATTAGCAAATCTTTCCTAACATCAAGGAAAGAAAAGACGTGATACACAGAGGCTAAACCAGGGGTCGGCAACGTTTGGCACGTGGCTTGCCAGGGTAAGCACCCTGGCGGGCCGGGCCAGTTTATTTACCTGATGATGCGGCAGGTTCGGCCGATCGC
>NW_020677083.1:0-1088 GCF_002925995.2 Terrapene triunguis
CCACACCTCCACCCCCTCACTGCATCTCTCCCTGCCACAACCCCCCCGCATCCCCATACCCCTGTCATTGGATTCCTCCCCATCCCAAACCCGGCCACTGCATCCCTCCCCGCCCCAACCCTCCCGCACCCCATCCCCCTCACTGCATCCCTCCCTGTCCCAACCCCCCGCATCCCCATCCCCCTGTCACTGCATTCCTCTCTGCCCCAACCCCCCTGCACCTAGGGTGACCAGATGAGAGGAAGAAGATATTGGGACCGGGGGGGGGGGTCACAAAAATAAATAAATAAAAGCCGAGTGCTGCCGGCGGAGCAGGAGAGAAAAAAATCTCAAACATCTCTTCTGAGCACCCTCAAGCGGAGCCTGCTGCCTCCCCTGCCAAACGTCCCAGCCCAGGAGTAGCAACCCCCCCTCCTGGGCTGCACAGCTGGGGGTTCTTCGGGGCCACAGGCACTGGCTGGACGCCCAGTTTCCTTTGGCCTCCCCCGCACATGTCCTAGCAGCTTGGCCCAAGGCCTCTCTCCGTTCTGCCTTCGCCGGCTCAGCCCAGCGCCTGGCCCTCAGGCAGCCCAGCCAGACCCGACCCTGCCGCGAAGCAGACACGTGGTTCCCACAGGGCTTCTTTGAGGTCCACCCCCCAGAGCTCCCTGCAATTCACCATCCTAGGGTTCTGCCGCGGCCTCACGCCCTGGGGAGCCGGAGACGTTACCGCGGGGCTCTGCTATGGCCCCGCGCCGTGCCCAGGAGCCGCCGGAGCCCAGCCGGCCCCGCCCCGCAGCCCCCCCATGGCGCGCAAGGCTCTTGGCAAAGTCCTACGAGTGGGGTGGGGGAACCGGCGGCTCCCCATCGATCACAGCATCACTTCCGGCCGAGCGGCCAGTAGTAACCCCTTCCGGATCCGGCGGGGGAGGCTGGCTCGTGCCGGCTGAGCAGGAGAGAGAGAAAAAAAACGAGTGCTGCCAGCGAAGCAAATATCAGGACAAAGTGCATCCCGACCCAAGATCGGTCGGGACGCGGGACAAACACTTAAATATCGGGACGGTCCCAATTTTATCTGGACGTCTGGTCCCCCTACCTGCACCCCTATC
>NW_020677084.1:0-1216 GCF_002925995.2 Terrapene triunguis
CCTCCTGTACCCCTTCTCTCCTAGCCCCTGCACTTCCCTCCTGCGCCCCTTCTCCCCTAACTCCTGCACTCCCCTCCTGCACCCCTTCTCCGCTAAACCCTGACCTCCCCTCCTGCACCCCTTCTCCTCTAACCTCTCCTGCACCCCTTTTCCCCTAACCCCTGCACTCCCCTCCTGCGCCCCTTCACCCCTAATCACGTAGCTTACCAGGTATCAGCCGCGCAGTCCATTCTCCTTCTGGCCTACCCACCAGACGCTGTCTGACATCTACAGCATTGTGATCAGCTCCTGCACTGCAAAGCGCAGCCCTTGCTGGTGCCACTCCCCAGAGAAGGGGTACAGGGTCTGGCAGCGTGAGCCCGACATGCTGTGCCACAGAGCTGGCCCTCAGGGGTGCCGTTTAGGGCAGGTGGGTGGGTATCCCTACCAAAATCTGAAATGGCTCCCCTGTTCCGCTGTGGTACAAAACTTGGGGGGGGGAGCAGGTGCTTCCCCCCTCTTGCTAAATAGCATTCCTGCCACTTTCATAGAAGCTGAAAGGTGTGTGGTGAATGAGGCAGGGAACTGAAGGGAGAGAAAGGAAGGTCTCATGTTTAAGGAAGCTGAATGCCATCCTGGAGATTTGGATTCTATCCCTGCCGCTGCCACTTAAGGTGAGTCAATTAAACTAAAATATTCGCAGTTGGCTCATAATTGCGTATTCCTCATTTTCTGGATGCCCAACACGAGATGCATATGGCCCAATTTACATAAGTGTTTAGAGCTCTTGCAACTTCAACTGAAGTTGACTGAAGCTTTGTTTTGAAAATATGAAGTGCTATACAAATGTTAAGAACTTTAACAAATCAGGCTGTGGGAGTCTCAATTTGGGCACCCAAAATCTGTGGACACTTTAGACAATTTTGGCCTTAATCTCTCTGTCTCAGTTCCCCAACTGTCAAACATGGACAATAATACCATTGAATCTGAAAGGGGTATTGTGAAGATAAATTCTTTAATATGAGTGCTTCACAAACATTATGATGTGTGCACCACAGAAATACCCAGAAGGAAATTAATAAGTTTTTATTCAGAGTTTTAAGGCCTGGAGCCACACACTGAATGTGGAGGATAAAAATAAATATTAATGACTACCCATTCACTGAACGAGGCAGGAGTCCTTTGGTTAAAAAAAAAAAGTATGTGATCATGTAATCATAACGCATACACATAAGAA
>NW_020677085.1:0-2363 GCF_002925995.2 Terrapene triunguis
GTGTGGGGGAGAGCTCAGCATGGGGCAAAGTTCCTGGTACAGGAATCCCCCAGGGAGAGTATCACAGGGGTTGGGTTGAGGCTGTGGGGACTACCTTTGGGATGGGGAGATTGATCCCAGCCCAGCCCAAGTAGACAATGGGGTTCTTTATGTAATCCTTCTGCCCATCTAAGTTGGCAGCAACAACGGCCAGGTTCCGTATCTAGAGGTTCCGTTTCAATAACACAATGTAAAACCAGCTCGAGCCCCCAGGCAGTGACCTGGGACAATTACATACAACCCCCCTGGGCACCTCTAAGAGGCAATACTTCCCCTCTCGCAAGCACGGAGTCTGAGTGTAGCAGAAAATGTTTAATAACATGAGGTAAACGACATCAGCATAAAATTGGAAAAACACCACAAACAGGATTCATAACACAAACCATGAGCAAAACCCACCCCAGCAAATTGGGCTGTGTCCTTTCCCTTTGGTTCTTGAATCCAGCAACCCCAAAATCACCCAGAGTCCCCAAAGTCCAACAGCCCCAAAGTCTCTTGGGTCCAGCAACCACCCAAAGTCCCAAAAGTCCAACAACCCCCAAAGTCTCTGTCCCTGATCCGTGCAGCCCCAGAGTAAAAGGGGGGGCACGCAGGGTGTTAAGGGGCACCTTACGTGATCCGAGGCTGGCCAGCCGTCTGTTTCTCCGTGGGGGTTCCGCCGCAGCCTTTACCATGAGCCAGTCCACTTTCCTGCCATCCCACGAACTGCTCCGCTCTACAAGCCGCTCCGCTCCACTCCGCTCACCGACCTGTGAGCCGTTCCAGCCGTCCCCGCAAACAGCTCCGCTCGCCGTTCCTTGGGCCACTCCAACCGGCCCCGCAAGTCTCCACGCCGCTCGCCGCTCCTCCAGTCGTCCCCACAAATTGCTCCGTCAGCTGCTGAGCAATATAGCTTCAGGCTCCCCCACTAGTTAACACAGCACTCAGTGATCTCAGCTCTTAATAACATCAGCTCTTTTGTGATTTCAGCTCTTAGCAATTTCAGCTCATAGTATAGTAGGGGAGCCCCAATGCTGGTGCACCATTGGCCCAAAGTGAATTCAGCTCAGCAGCCTGTAACTAGACTCCTACGGGAATCAAAGTTAGCTCTGACATTCAACAGTGGAGAGAGGAGGCGGTGCAATTGGTGTTTCAAACCCTCAGAGGGGGCCCATACCATCAGGTACAAATACCTATCCCCATCCTCTCTCCATTCACTGGGTTTTGTAACCCATGCCCCTTGTCAAGCAAGTGCTACTTAGGTAATGGTGAAGGACTCACTCAGTCCTTCTGTCATACAACAGTTCCACTGGCCTTGATTCACAGAATCAGGGTAACAAAACTTTATTCTTCCTGCCCCAATAATAGAGAAACTGGGGATCCCACACCAGCCAAAGTAACCACTTTCAGTTGCTGTGTTTCATGCCAGGCGAGTGGGTGTGCCTATGCAAACAAGATCAGCCCCTGGAGTTCTTTTCCACACTCGCCATAATTCACCACCAGATGTCAGGGTAGAGCTCATCCTGACTCTGCTTACATTTAAATGAATCTGTTCCCCCCCACCAGGTGAGATCATCGGAGGACAGGAAGCTCAGCCCCGTTCCAGGCCCTGCATGGCTTATTTGGATATACAAAGCGGAGACAAGAGGTTTCGCTGTGGAGGGTTCCTGGTGTCAAAGAACTTTGTGCTGACGGCCGCTCACTGCAATGGAGAGTAAGCGCCTCTGTGCTGGGGATGTCAGGGCAGGTCGGGCGTTAGCAGATGATGGGGGAGCCGGGAGCTCTGGTGCCATCGTAGGTTGCAGGGAAGGAGCAGTGAGTGCGACAGGCTGGGAGAGCAGAGCCCAGGGGTCTGATCTGCACAGGGGGCGTCAGCGTGTCTCTAGGGGCCTGTGCAAACCATGGTCCAGATCCAGCGCTGGGTAAATCAATGGAGCTACGGCCATTGGCACCAGCTGGGTCCAGCCCTACTGACACCAATGGAGCTACGTCCAATTGACACCAGCTGGGCTGTGGCCCAGTGTCCCAATCAGGGCAGGGAGGGGCTCACAGCCACAGGAGAGTTCTGCAGGGCTCTGGGGTGGGGGCACCTGGGCATAGACCCCTGTCTGGATCTAGCTGGGAGGGGTCACCTGGCAGGTGCGGAGCTGAGACCCAGGGGAGAAGGGGAATGAAGGAGTCTGAGATCACTGCCCTGTCCCCACAGGATCAGTACTTATGTCATACCATGTGCCCATCCCCCACCTCAGTACACTCCTGCCCCAAATGCCCATGTATTGCTCTTGGTTTTTACAGCATGATCACTGTGTACCTGGGAGCCCATAACATTCAACAACGGGAACAGA
>NW_020677086.1:0-1038 GCF_002925995.2 Terrapene triunguis
GGGGGGAAGAACGACAGGAAAAGAGGTGGGAGAGCTGGGGTTGGAGAGAAGTGGGAGAAAAGGGAAATAGGGGAGAGAGGAGCCAGATGAACAACAGACGTGCAGCAGCCAGGAATGTGAGCGAGGCTAGTGCACCCAGAGGACGGGCTTAGAGAGCAGCACTCTAGCCTGCTGCCTGCAGACACCTGTGCATCACGCATGGACAGTGTTTTCACTGTGTGTGGCCAGTCTGTGCTGTGGTCCATGGCAACATGTGTGCCAGATGCATCATGTATGCACAGGCCATGGCAGCATGTTCCAGGTGGGTTTCTGCACCATGACCTAGAGAGCACAGTGTGGGTGATATGAGCCTGGGATGTGGCAACATGTTCACCAAACAGGTCGTGCCCACACACGTCCTTGCTATGGCACCACATGCAATGCTGCAGCCCAATAAGTGCCTGAGCCTGGTCACCACTAGCATCGAGGCCACGTGTGTGTTTGCCCCACGCAGGGATTGCACCATGCCGCTGGAGCCGTCACGTCTTTTTGTGCCAAACGTGCCTGGACTGTGTCAGAGTTCGCAGGCAGGTGCAGATTTATACCTGCGCTGCAGCTCTGTGGCCCCTCATGCCCACACCATAGTGATATGCTATTGAACACGTACCCCTACCTGGGGCACCGCTGCCCTTCCCCCTGCACCTCATTACTGATCCCTACCGGAGCAGCACTGCGGGACCCACTGCCTCCCACCCTCTCCTCTCTGCACTATAGCCTCCAGGCCTCTTTACCCCATAGCCCCCTCCACCCCCCTGCCCCATCACCCCCCACAGCCTCCAGACCCATAGCCCCCTCCAGCCCCCCTTCCCCACAGCCCCCTCCACCCCTGCCCCTCCGGCCACCTGCCCCACAACCCCCAGACCCATAGCCTCCTCACAGCCCCCAGACCCATAGCCCCCTCCACCCCTGGCACCTCCGCCCACCTGCCCCACAACCCCCAGACCCATAGCCCCCTCACAGCCCCCAGACCCATAGCCCCCTCCACCCCTGGCACCTCCG
>NW_020677087.1:0-1398 GCF_002925995.2 Terrapene triunguis
TATGCCCAAATAAATCTGTTAGTCTTTAAGGTGCCACCGGACTCCTTGTTGTTCATTTTAAAATGTTTGCCTCTGTCCCAGGCACTGAGGCTGGCAATCCTCTCTTAGTCCAACTTTCTCCCACGTGAGGCTAGTGTGTCACCTTCTCATCTTCATCTGATGTCTCCTCCTTGTCTTGTTGTTTATTCTCTGGTGACCTTTTGTTGTCGAGGTGTCAAGAGCCTCCATTACCATTTGAGACCAGAGGTCAGACTTCTAATCAACCCTCCTTATTCAATTAGCATTTGCAAGGTTTTTAAATTAAGTGTCTTGGTCCACAAGCCAGGGGGTTTCCTCCCAATTAGCACTGGAGGTGAAAGAAACATACCAAAGTTTATTTGCTCACAACTGTGCTCTCTTTTGATCTGAAAGGATTTGGTGAACACACAATTAAGAAGTTCATCCTAGGAATCTTCTCTCAAAAGGACAGACAGTACCTGCTGGGCTCTATTAGCATTTCAATGTGTTTCCCACCTCAGGAAATTTCTTTGTTTCTTTGGTTGACTCATTATTTTAGCAACATATTTTACACACGCGCACACACACACACACACACACGCACGCACACACACACTTAAAGGCACTACTGCCTAGTAGGGTCGTTATCTTCCATATTGGACAATTAGGTATTAGATTGGCACAGCACTTTTACAGCCTCCATCGGAGAGGGCGGATCAGATGTTCATAGCTGCCCATGGGGAATCAATGGCAGCACTGCAAGAAAGCAGGTCCAGCTGTTGGAGCTGGGTGGAGATACAGGAAATATCTTCATTAGACCTGTGATTCACAGCTTCTCTGATGTCTTTACTCATGTGCTTCTGACCTATCATGATTACCAGGTCTTTCAATCAGCTGCCAGTCATATGGGAACAACAGGAGGATGCAGAGAAATTTTTGAGCTTCTGATGTTTAGATGTTTTCACATCAGTTCTCTCCTAAGGCATGATTTCCTGTGGGATAGAAGTGTGTGGTCCTTGGCGCGTTGATCAAACCGTATCCCTTAAAAAAGGAGCTGAGTAGCAAGTAGGGAAGCTTGGAGAACGCTCCACTGGGCTATTTTAAAAACACAATACACTTAATGCAATCTGGTGTACCTGGAATAAGCCATCTCCGATGCATATTTAGCAGTAAGCAGCATGGGGTGAGCGTTCCCCAGTGGCAACATTTTAAGGAGCACCTACTAATCCTATCCAACACATCATATACAATGCTGGATATACATAGACCCCTTAGCACTTCCTAGAACTCAAGCTCACAGGAACACAATTTGTGCTGCACAGTGTTACCACACAGGGTCTGGCTAAATCCTGGCTCAGATTAAGCAGTCACTGAATGGATTCCTGAATACACTAGAGGTCA
>NW_020677088.1:0-1207 GCF_002925995.2 Terrapene triunguis
GGCTGGAGCCGAGCCGGGCCGGAGCCGCTGGGGCCGGCGCGCTCGACCGGGGTCGGACTGGGCCGTGCCTCCCCGGAGCCCTTCTCGCGCCCCCTGCCACCCCAGTTTACCTGGTGCTGCCTGCCTGCCCCTGCTTCTTTTCAGACTTCCCGCGAACCTCTGATTCGTGGGAAGCAGGGGTGGGGGAGGAGCAGGGGGCGGAGCGTTCAGGGGAGGGGAGGAGGGGGAAGTGAGCTGGGGGCGGGCTGGAGACCTGTGGCGCGGGGCCCAATTCAGCTGAATCGGCTGAATCAGCCTAAAGCCGGCTCTGCTCTGAGATACAAAGTGGTAGCATATTGCATGGGCCATGCAAGAGAGTGATTGGAGCCCCACAACCGTAAGAGTCTCTGCTAACCACAGCAGTTCATGAGATGCAAATTGCAACTCAACTCCCCACCAGCAGAGGGAGCAGAAAGAGAAGCAACTCAGAGCCCTGTGTAGGTACCAATATTTAGACAGGGCGGTGACAGTCCGTCAAGATGACCCCAGAGCAGTTGAGGGCACAGAGGTAGACGGACAAACCAAGCCTGGTGTGAAGCTATGCACCATGCAATAGTAGTGGGACAACTGCCAGAAGCGATGTGGTTAATCTGAAGTAGGGATGCATCCACACAAAGCTCATACCAGAACAGAGTTATGTTGCAGCCAAAGTGGATTAATGAAAGTGGGATAAGATGACAGATAAATTGGAAAAAAGAACGTTTTGTGTGGATGCAAGACAGTTTATGCCAAAAAAAAAAACCCTAAAGTTATACAGAGAAAACCTTCCCCGTGTAGACAGGCCCCAAGTTCCCATCACCACCTACAGCTAGTAGAGGGATGGGAGGGGAGTGCCACCACCAGCGGGCCCTGCACTGCTGAGTGCCTGCTTCCCCGGGGCATGCCTCCCTGTCGCTCTGCATCCAGACCTGTGGGAGGGTAGCCGTTACTCGACGGTGACTGCTCTGAATCTCCCTGTTGAATGTGGCTAAGGGGAGCTGTATCCATTGCACCAGTGTGGCATAATGGTAGCCTGTGGTGCAGGCAGCTACCTGTGTGCCCATAAGAGGGACCAGCCCCATGGATGTAGCATGCCAATGACATGGCCACTCTATGATCTGAGCACTACAATATTTTTCACGAAACCAGAAGCACTGGACGTGCTCCATGAGCTCTGGACCTAAATCAA
>NW_020677089.1:0-1104 GCF_002925995.2 Terrapene triunguis
CAACACACCCACTCTGCCCCGGCCTTAGAACAGCAGGACTCAGAGAGCAGCAGCATCTCACAGGCTGCCCCATCTGTCCATCCCCCCACTGCCCACCCCCTTTCGCCTCCCTCTCCCCATCTGTCCTGGGGGTTCTTAGCCCTGGAGTAGGAGTTCCCCAAATTCCCCTGCCCCTTCACTCGCCCCGTGTAGTGGAGGGGGCTGCCCCAGAGACCAACTGAGATGGGAAGAGGAGGGAGTCCGGACTCCTGGGTTCTATCCGCATCTCAGAGAGGGGAGTGGGGTCTAGTGGGTTGGAGCAGAGGGCGCTGGGAGCCAGGACTCCTGGGTTCTCTCCCCAGCTCTGCCCCCTACTCCCTGTGTGACCCTGGGGGCAGGCCTCCCTCCCCTCTGTACAATGGGGCTGCAGAGCCTGGCCCCCCTCGTGCCAGGCGTGGGAGGTGGGAGTTTTGAGCTGTGGCCCATGCTGCAGGGGCGGGGAGGGGGGATCTGTGCTGCCATCCAAGGCCACAGCTGGCGTCTGGCTCCGCGGGCTGGTATGGAAGGGGGCCGGGTCGCTGCTCTGCCCTGCTCATGGGCAGGGCTGGAGAGGCGTGAGGGCTGGGGCAGGCAGGACTGAGCCTGGTATCCCAGATTATCCCAGCCTCCCTCCAGCGCCAGGCCCAGCTGGGGGCAGCAGCTGTGTGTCCCGCACATCTGGCAGCCCTGGTGTCCGGGAGTCGAGCCCACCTGGCGGCCGGACAAGCCCGGTTCCTGGGCGGCTGTGGCTAATCCCCTGGCTCTGCAGAGCGGGGCAGAGGGAGCCTCACCCCACTGAGCCAGCCACCAGAGCTCCCCGGGGGGCTGGGGTGGGTCCCACCAGGCTGCCCCTGCTCCCTGCTGTCCCATCTCGGGGTCTATGGGGTGGGGTGGGGAGGTTAGAGCAGGCTGAGCCTGGTGCCGCTGCTGGGGGATGCTCTATTGCTTCCCTGGGGCCTTTCCCCCCAGGGGCCCCACCGGGGTCAGCCAGGCCCCACCTTGGCATGTCCAAGGCTCCCAGTACTGATGCAGCCAAGCACCACATGCATAGCACCCGCCGCTGACATGCAGCCTCCTCTGGGGTGA
>NW_020677090.1:0-1079 GCF_002925995.2 Terrapene triunguis
AGGGGCTGAGGGGGGCGGTGAGGACAGTTGGGCAGGCGGGGGTGCGAAGGCTGAGGAGGGCGGTGAGGACAGTTGGGCGGGTGGGGGTGTGCAAAGGCAGGAGGAGGGGCTGAGGAGGGCGGTGAGGACAGTTGGGTGGGCGGGGGTGTGCGAAGGCAGGAGGAGGGGCTGAGGACAGTTGGGCAGGCGGGGGTGTGCGAACGCAGGAGGAGGGGCTGAGGACAGTTGGGCAGGCGGGGGTGTGCAAAGGCAGGAGGAGGGGCTGAGGTTGAGGCAGATGGTGAGGGGAGAGGGCCGCAGGTTGAGGAGGAGCTGATCTGTCACAGCATCACTTTGCAATCTAGGGAGGGGAGGCTGCCTATGGGCAACCTGCTGTTCTAGGCGTGATGTAGATGAAGCCAGGGACGCTTCCACCTTCTGAGCTCTCCTTTCTCAGGCTCTTTGCTCCCTGTAGTAACAGGTTTAAAAAAAATGTCAGGCAAAAGTGTGGGGTCTTTGCTATTGGCAGACATCTGGTACTGGTGGGAGTGGGAAGGAGGCTCTGCTCTTTCCCATCCCCATGTGGCATAGTTGATGACTGCACATTTTGGGGTGGGAGAATGAATTCCTCACCTGATTGGTTATGTGCCCCACTCTGCTCCAATAATTACTGCTCTGTTCAGCCAGGACATTAGCTTGGGTGTTGCTACTATAATGACCAGCAGTGGAAAAAGTTAAGGGTTGATGTTCTAAATGGTTGTTGTTTGGAGTCAGCAGGTGGCTGAGGTAATATTGTTTATTGCACCAACTTCTGTTGGTGAACGAGACCAGCTTTCAAGCTGGTTCCCCAGACCTGAAAAGACCTCTGTCTAAACGTTGAAGCTTGTCTGTTACACCAACAGAAGTTGGTCCAATAAAAGATATTACCTCACCCATCTTGTGTTTCCTATCTGGGGATCAACCTATCTACAACAACACTGCAGACAATCAAGATAACAGATGGTTCACACCTCACAGTTGTTGGAGACTGCACAGGCAGGCAGGTAAATCCTCCTGTGATTTACATGGGAAATATTTATTCCCACACAGAGGCTGGAAAT
>NW_020677091.1:0-2654 GCF_002925995.2 Terrapene triunguis
CAGAGCCCTGAGCCCCTTCTGTATCCCAGCCCAGAGCCCGCTCCCACACCCTGAACCCCTCATTCACAGTCCCACCCTACAGCCCTCATCCCAACCCTCTTCCCCAGCCCTGAGCCCCTCCCACACCCCAAACCCCTCATCCCCAGCCCCGTTGTGTCACAGGCATCTACAATTTTCTTCAACTGGGTCCCCAGAAAAAAAAAGTTTGAAAAACTACTGCTCTAGGTCCTAGGTCACTGGTTTGAATGCAGCATAGGCTGATAGTGACAAAGCACTTCAGGGGCTTAGTTATTTGCCAGCTTAGTTATTTGCCTCAGTCTTGTTCCTAATGAACAGGTGTCCACAGGTACCCTTGCTTTCAATGCCTACAGAATCTGTGTGAAGGAGAGTTTTATATTACCAGTTCTGAAGAGGGGTGTGTATATTATGTATATTAAAAAAAAAACATTCTGAAGAGTAATCTCCTCCTTCTTTCCAGCTACTTTTACAGATCGCCAGTCTCTTCTTTGCAATTAAGATCCTGGGTACCTGAAGAAGCAGCTGAAACGAAGAGGAGATACCATCACTTTAGCAGCCAGCCTTTACATAGGTGCAGTGGTCCATGGACTATGGTTTGGGAACTATTACTCTAAGCATTATCCCTTACACTAACTTTTCTCTTTGACAGACACATCTGACTGCTTTCTCTGCTAACCCCATGGGAAGAAATATTTCTGTCATTCCCTCCCCTAGATCAACCGGGAATGTGAAGAACAGTTTTTAGCAGGGGAATGAAAAGGAGAAAAAGCAGGAACTGGATCACAATGGAAATGGGATGGGCTATTATGGGAATATTCAGCCAAATCAAATACCCTCTGGATATCATAACAGTGCACAAGTCCCAAAAACAAAAGTAACCTAATGCTGAATATGCAACCCTGCGGATTTTATGAGCTGTACAATGAGGATCATGCAGGTATCCCTTCAAGGACACGTACCATTTATGAATATAGTATTTGAGCTGTTAAAAAGAGCCATTACAATCTTACATAAACATATACTTTTTAAAACAGTTCTCCAAGTGAATTGGTGGCGCAATACAGGACTCAATATAATAATTTTTTCTTCACATTTCCAGATTTCTCCTTTTTCTGTACCCAAAAGAGCATTTTCTGAATGCAGTGATTGGGGAAACTGGTCTTTCGCCTGGAGCTCTGCAACCATTTATACAGGCAGTCCCATCAACTGAATAATGAAAGGTCTGTGTTTGTGGAGAAATTGTTTTACCAGATGGGCACAACTCCAACCTGTAGCTCTCTCTACCAGCAAAGTCAAAAGAAGTTCAAAAAAATTGAAATGGCAGAAAGTGAAATGGTTTTTGAACTGAAAAGCACCAGGTGCAAAAAATTTATGTTTTCACCCACAACAGCAACAGTTCTTCAGAAGTGCAGAAACGCATATTCAAAACCGGCAACAGCCTCTAAAGAGTGGTGACAGTGACACGGCACCTCCTAATATAGCTGATCAGTGGAAAGCAAGGGTGCTGCTGCACATGACCCATTCTACTCATTTTAAAATTAATTTTAAACATACATTATACATTTTTCACATTTTGTGGTATAAAATGAAAGGTAACTTCTGTCTTGGATGCATGTGCAAGGCCACCATTAACTTCAAAGAGAGCTCAGTGAACACATCTGAGAGCAAAGGAATGTTGTTCTTGTTTTATTCACAGCATTGTGAAAAGCCTTCAACAACAATAAACCACAGGTGCAAAGGGATGGGGTTTTATAATATATTACACATGCATGTGTGTTCAAATACACACACACACACACACACTTATCTATCACGTGGCTGTGCAATTTATCACATGGATATTATCTCCAAATATCAGGGGGTAGCCGTGTTAGTCTGTATCTACAAAAACAACAAGGAGTCTGGTGGCACCTTAAAGACTAACATTTATTGGGCATAAGCTTTCGTGGGTAAAAACCTCACTTCTTCAGATGCATAGAGTGAAAGTTACAGATGCAGGCATTATATACTGACACATGGAGAGCAGGGAGTTACTTCGCAAGTGGAGAACCAGTGTTGACAGGGCCAATTCAATCAGGGTGGATGTGGTCCACTCCCAATAATAGATGAGGAGGTGTCAATTCCAGGAGAGGAAAAGCTGCTTCTGTAATGAGCCAGCCACTCCCAGTCTCTGTTCAAGCCCAGATTAATGGTGTTAAATTTGCAAATGAATTTTAGTTCTGCTGTTTCTCTTTGAAGTCTGTTTCTGAAGTTTTTTTGTTCAATGATAGTGACTTTTAAAAGCTTATGCCCAAATAAATCTGTTAGTCTTTAAGGTGCCACCAGACTCCTTGTTGTTTTTATCTCCAAATATGTGTTTATCATGCACACATACATGTGTGTAATACACACATATCTAGAGATGATATCCATGTTATAGATTCATTTATCACACACCTTTGACCACTTCATTTATCTGTTCTGGGACTACTTTGAACATTCTGAACTGCTGAACAATTTCAAATAGTCATTCATTTTATTTTTTAAACTCAACCTGCCATTAAAATATTTCCTTTTCCCCTCCATCCAACTATAGAAATTCTCTCCCCCCCAACCCACACACACACACATTTAAACCTCCCCATGACCCAGAATAG
>NW_020677092.1:0-1651 GCF_002925995.2 Terrapene triunguis
GCCCCTCACTCCTGACCCGCAGCCCCCACTAGCCCGGCCCTGCCCCCTCACAGCCCTGCCCCCCCAGCTCTGCCGGTGCCCCTCACTCCCGACACACAGCCTCCCGCTAGCCCAGCCCTGCCTCCCCATAGCCCTGCCTCCCCCAAGCCCTGCTGGTGCCCCTCACTCCCGACCCGCAGCCCCCGCTAGCCCGGCTCTGCCCCCCCAAGCCCTGCCCCCCCCAGCTCTGCCAGTGCCCCTCACTCCCGACCCACAGCCCCTCACCGGCCTCCCGGGAGATCTGGACGAAGGCCTCCACCCCACTTTCGCCGTAGTTGCCCTCAGAGGCCAGCGTGGAGACGTAGTTCCAGCCCAGCGCCTTCACCACGTCCAGCATGGCCTGGGCCTGGTACGAGTCAGGCGGCACCACCCGGGAGAAGTAGTCGTAGCGATTGTTGTCGCTGAGCTCGGGGGCGGTGGAGGCATAGCTGATCTGGGGGATCTGGGGGGCAGAAGGGCAGGAGATGGACAGGGGGCGCCAAGGGGGCACCTGGCCCCTACACAGACCCAGGGCACCCAGGAGCTTCCGGACTCATCAGCGGAGACCCGTTAGCCAAGGTGGAAGGAGATTGGTGGTAGAGCTGGGGTAGAACCCAGGAGTCCTGGCTCCCAGCCCCCTCCCCCCGCTCTAACCACCAGCCCCCACTCCCCTCCCGGAGCTGGGGGAGAACCACTGTGACTGGGGTACATCTGGGATATCAGTCTGATTTTATCCATCCCCCCACGTCCAGGAGACCCCCTCCCCCAGCTCCCCAGCCCGGCCACTCACGGCAAAGAGCCGGAGGACGTTGGCCACCATGATGGAGACGGAGCTGGCGGAGGCGCCGACCACGGCCACGACCCGCTCAGGCCGGGTGAGGAGTGGGGGCCGGCCGTCAGCACAGCGCACGTCTGACGTGTCCTTCTGGATCAGGGCCTGGACGAAGGTCAGTGACTGCTCCAGGGCGTAGGTGTCCCGGGAGCAGGTGTCCAGGATGCGGGCGCCCAGGGTGAGGTTGGGGAGCAGCTGGGGGTCGGCGTTGATCTGGTCCAGGGCGTAGAGCATGGCCTCCATGCGGTGGATCCCCTTCTCCTTCTTCACCTCGCCGCACGGCACCCCGGCCGGGCCCCGGGCGTGAACCGGGAACAGGCCCCCCAGCGTCACATCCCCCTCAATCCGGATGGAGAAGGGCTGGGTTCCTTGCTGGGCCCCAGCCCCCCAGCCCCACAGCAGCAGCAGCAGCAGGGGGGGCCATGGCTGCCCCATGGCTGGGCTGGCCCCGAGTGTTTCACGGCCTGGAGGGGGAAGGAGGGCAGGGAAATGGGGCTAGCCGCCGGCTGGATGGGCCCCGGGAGCCAGGGGCTGGTTCACTCAGGCACCGTCCCTGGGACACCTTGTTGTTCCGGGTCCCCCGGCACGTGGCCAGCGCCGCCCCCCATTTGCCCCCGACCACTGGCCAGAGCGAGACCCTCCCCGCCATGGCCCTGGAGAGATGGAGGCTGTGAGGAGGGGCAGCTGGGCTGGCCTGGAGTGTAGCTATCGATCCTCACACCCACCATCTGTCCCTCCGCCCCTCCATCCATCTATCCCACTACCCGTCCATCCATCCATCCATCCATCCATCCATCCATC
>NW_020677093.1:0-1068 GCF_002925995.2 Terrapene triunguis
TCCTCCATCATCTCAACCTCTCTCATCACTCACCCAGTTAGGAACCTCATGGCCTGTTCTCCCCCCCACCCCAAGCCATTACACCCCACTCCCCTCCCAGAGCCAGGGATAGAACCCAGGAGTCCAGATTCCCAGCCCCCTGCCTCCGGCTTTAACTAATTAAGTAGAAACAGCCCCCAGATCCCAGCCCGGAGGAATTACTGATTGATCCTATTTCAAGACCATCTGCCAAGACCCCAGTTAAGACCCCTTTGCCCTTGAATTACTGGGACGGTTCTGGAAGATGAACGTTTCCCATGGGGTCCTGGGACGCAGCCAGCCAGTCTCCGCCCTGGGGCCGGATGGGAGTCGGCGCCTCCTAGAGGGGACAGGCCCCATTCCCTGCCCCCCTGAGCCAGCCAGTCCTTGCCCTGGGGCAAATCAGAGCTGGCACCCCCTAGAGGGCAAAGGCCCCGTGCCCCATTCCTCAAAGCGCACTCGACGGGAGTGGGGTCTAGTGGTTAGAGTCACAGATCCAAGGCCAGCGGGGACTGTGGTGGTCAGGTGATCTGAGCTCCTGGACAGCACAGGCCCGGGGACGGCCCCCAGCTGTTACCGGGGACGGCCCCCAGCTGTTCCCAGGGCCGAGCGTTCAGAGAACTAGCCCCACGCTGCCGGTGAGGGAGAATCCACCGTGCGCCTGGCCCGTTGTTCCGCTGGTTAATTGCTCTCCCATGAGAAATGTCCACGCTGTTTCCCGCGGGGAATGTGTCTCGCTTCAACTTCCAGCCCTGGGATCGGGCTCGACCGTCCTCTGCTACAGTGGAGAGTCCGTTACTGAGTATTTGTTCCCCGCGTAGAGGAAGAGCAGCTGAGAGTCAGGACTCCTGGGTTGTCTCTGGCTCTGGGAAGGGAGTGGGGGCTAGTGGTTAGAGGAGGGGAGCTGGGAGCCAGGACTCCTGGGCAGGAGAGAGATCACTTGATCATTACCTGTTAGGTTCACTCCCTGTGGGGCACCTGGCATTGGCCACTGTCGGCAGACAGGATACTAGGCTGGATGGACATTTGGTCTGACCCAGTATGGCCGTT
>NW_020677094.1:0-1102 GCF_002925995.2 Terrapene triunguis
CGCCGCGGCTGGGGGCTGTGCGCGGCCCCCGGGGGCCGGGCCGGGGCTCGGGGCTCGCGGGGTTGGGCCGGATCGGGCCGGGCTACCGGAGCCTGTGGGCAGCGGGGGCGACCCAGGGCCCCTCGGGCTGGGGGGCCGGGACCCCTCGGGGGGCGCGAGGTGTCAGCCCCCACCCCAGACCCCGCTCTGCCTCCAGCAGTTATAACGGTGTGAAATAGATTAAACCGCGTATCTAATGTATGGGGGGGGGGTCGCCCTCACACGGCTGTGTAAAGGGGTCACCGCCTACACCGCCTGAGGGCTTTCCTAACCCGCAGCGCTTCACAACAGCTCTGGGTCACTGGCAGGGACAGGCACAGCCCTGGGCGAGCCGCCTGGTTCTGAGTGTGCGGCTTAGGGGGGACCAGGTGTCCCGATTTGGGGGTCTTTTTCTTATAGAGGCTCCTATTACCCCCCAGGCCCCCGTCCCGATTTTTCACACTTGCTGTCGGGTCCCCCTAGTGCAGGTGCACAGCAGGGAGAGACGGGGCGGTGCGGAGTGGCTCCCAAATCGTTTCTCACCCCTGTGCTTTTTGCCTAACTGGTCCCTGCAGGGTGTTAGGGCTGGGATTACAGTGCATGTCCCACACAGGGGCACAGCGTCTGCTCCTCGCTGTGGCGGTAGATAGCCCTGGACTTGAGATGAATATTTTTCCGTCACTGGTACCCATACACCTACATGAGCTTCAGGCTGTCTGTAACGATTTTGGCTTCCCATCTTTATTTTAGGTATTGAGCCAAACTCACACCAAGGTCGTTGGACAGCTTGTCTGCCTCCCTTTCAGTTGTGCAGTGCGGAAACTCTTAATGGCCTCTCCTGCATTACAAAGTTTGAACACAGTTGTTTTGAATCCACTTATCTAACACAATGGGGACCATCAAGGTAGGCCCAGATTAATCCCATTCAGAAATGCAGCAGCTAACCATGATTAATTTGGCCTACCCTAGCCCCAGACCCATGGCAGCAACAGGTCATCTAGTGTCAGAAAGTGATAACATTTTGTAATAGAGACAAACCCTCAGTCTCTACTTGCAGGTACAGGTTACAACAGGGATCAGTAAC
>NW_020677095.1:0-3961 GCF_002925995.2 Terrapene triunguis
CCCCCCCCCCCGCCGGCCCCCCGCCCCCGCCCCCCGCTCCTGCAGGGGAGCCCCGCCCCACCCCGCCGGACTCACCCACGGAGCGGTAGCCCAGGATCACCACCTTCCGGTAGCGCACCAGCGGCATGGCCCGCGCGGACAGCACCGCGCCGCTGAGCCCGGGGGCGGCAGGACCGGGGGGGAGAGCAACGCGGGCGGGCCCGACAACCTGAGCGATAAGAGCCCGCCCGGGCGGGGCCGTCACCGCAACCACAACACCCGGCCTCCCACGTGACCACAACACTGCGAAAGCCGCCGCGGCTATTGGCCGGCGTCCCGGCCGGAGGGGCGGAGACTCCCCCGAGGAGGGAGGAGGAGGGCGGGGAGCGGGGAGGGCGCATGCGCGCGAGTAGGGCAGGCTCCATTCATTAAAACGGAGGGGGCGGAAAGTGGACCACGTGGTTTTACACACACACAGAGGCACAGAGCACGTGGGGGGGGGGGGGCCTCCCCCGCCTGACTCTCCCCCCCCGGGAATGCCCCCCCCACTTCCCGAGTTGCTTCCCCCCCCCGACTGCCCCCCCCCCCGCCCTGCTGGGCCTCCGCCCCCCTTCTGCCCCCCCCCAGCTCTGGTCCCCCTCCCTGCCCCATGGTGACCTGGCCTCCTCCTTGTAGTCCTGTGGCCTTCTGTCCCCCTGCAATTCTGCCTCTGCCCCCCCCAGCACCCAGAACCTAGGCACGGCCAGACTGGCTCAGAGCACTGGTCCGGCGACCCAGGGTCCTGTCTGCCCACAGTGGGTGCCGGGTGCTTCAGAGGGAATGAACAGAACAGGGCAATTACCGAGTGATCCACCCCCTGTCGTCCACTCCCAGCTTCTGGCAGGCCGAGGTTTAGGGACACTCAGAGCATAGCCATTGATGGACCTGTCCTCCAGGAACTGATCTCATTCTTTTTATACGTTTGGCCCTCACCACATCCCCTGGCAAACAGCTCCACCCGTGACTGTGCGTTGTGTGAAGCAGAACTTCCTTTTGTTTGTTTTAAACCTGCTGCCCGTTCATTTCATTGGGTGGCCCATGATCTGTGTGTTATGTGAAGGGGTAAACAGCACTTCCTTATTCACCGTTTCCAAACCAGTCATGATTTTATAGGCCTCTATCATATCCCCCTCAGTCGTCACTTTTCCAAGCTGAGCGGTCCCAGTCTTTTTAATCTTGTCTGAGATGGAAACTGTTCCATCCCCCTAAGCATTTTTGTTGCCCTTCTCAGTACCTTTGTCAATTCTAATACATCTTCTTTGAGATGGGGCGACCAGCACCGCAGGCAGTGTTCAAGGTGTGGACGTACTGGGGATTTATATAGCGGCGTTAGGATATTTCCTGTCTTGTTATCGATCCCCGTCCTAATGGTTCCTAACATTCTATTCGCCTTTCTGACAGCTCCTGCACACTGAGTGGATGCTTTCACAGAACTATCCACAGTGACTCCAAGATCTCTTTCCTGAGTGCTAACAGCAAATTTAGACCCCATCACTTCATATAGATAATTGTGAGGATGTTTTCCAATGTGTGTTACTTTGCATTTATCTACATTGAATTTCATCTGGCATTTTCTTGCCAAGTCACCCAGTTTTGTGAGATCCCTTTGTGGTCTGCTTTGGGCATAACTAATTATGTATCTGCAAACTTTGCCATTTCACTGTTCACCCCTTTCTCCAGCTCATTTAGGAATCTGTCGAACAGCTCTGATCCCAGTACTGCTCCTTGGGAGACCTGGATATCTCTCTCTCTTTCTGCTGTGAAAACTGGCCATTTATTCCTATCTTTTTTTCCTATCTTTTAACCAGTTACTGATCCATGAGAGGACCTTCCCTCTTATCCCATGGCTGGTTACTTTGCTTAAGAGCCTTTGATGAGGGACCTTATCAAAGGTTTCTGAAAGGCAAGTACACTATATCCACTGGATCACTCTTGTCCACATGTTTGTTGACCTCTTCTCTTCCCAGAGAATTCTAGTAGATTGGTGAGGCATGATTTCCCTTTACAACAGCCATGTTGACTCTTCCCCAACAAATCATGTTCATCTGTGTGGCTGATAACTCTGTTCTTTACCACAGTTTCAAACAATTTGACTGGTACTGGTACCCTGCCAGCACAATACCCAGGATGCACTGCCCCCCCCCCTTTCTGTAGGTCCCCTGGTCTCCATGCTAGTATGATGGGCATGGCTGGCCACAGAGGCCATGATCAGCACTAGCCAATATTCTAGGGAGAGGATGGATTGCCATCTCAATGGGGCGAGACAGCCCCAGTATTCAGGGATTCCCAGCCCAGAGTGGAGTCGGGACTTGCCCATGCTGGGATGGAAACATCCCAAGCTGTTATGTTACAATTAGCTGCCCTAAGCCTGGCCTGGGTGTGTGTGTAATAAATTAACTTTCCCTGTAAATAAACCACATGCCAGATAAGACTAGGGGCAGGTGGGAGCCTGTTTTGTTCTTTCCAAAGCGGACAGCCACGCAGTTGGGGGGTGGGGTGGGCAAGGGGAGGGGGAAATATGTGGAGGTGGTGGAAGAATTTTGCTTGTAAACAAGTGTAAAGGTCCTGGCTGGAGCCTGCCCCCAGGGGCTGGGCGCTCCTTCCTCGGAGAAGTGTCCGAGCACATCAGCTCCTGCTGGGCCTGTCTGCAGCAATCAGCCTTGTTTAGTGCAAACCCAGCAGCAAGCTTCAGGGCCTGTCTACACTGCAGTTGTCAGCGGGCTTGGGCCGGGGCCGGCTTGGGCCAAGGGCCTTTTCCCCCGCCGGCAGGGTCCCAGAGCCCAGGCTTCAGCCTGAACGTCTACACCACAATTAACCAGCCCCTTACCCCGAGCCCCACGAGCTGGAGTCAGCTGGCCTGGGCCTGCCGCGGGGGTGTGACTAGTGTAGACGTACCCATTGGCACAGTGCTCGGCCGTCCCATCCTCAGGGCGAGTTGGGGCAGGGAGGAAAGCAGCCGTGGTGGGCTCAGGGTGGGAAGGGGGGGCCCTTATGTGATATCCCCTTTTAGTCTGTATCAGACTGAAACATGCCTCTCACCTGGGACAGACACAGTCTCCCCACGTTCCCCCCCCCCCCAGTCTAGGTGAGGGCAGCCTGGGGACAGGGTGGGGGAGCTCTTGGTCTTGCCCTGTTGTGTAACCGGAGGAGGGGCCCAGGCAGGAAACCAGGGTCTCTCTGCAGCAGGGCAGCGATCCCTGAGGTCTGTGGCACCTGCAGCTCCCAGCCCCAGGGCCCTGCTCTGCCCTTCCCCCGTGACACGCCCTCAGCAGGGGGCGATGCCTGCGCTCCAGGGCAGCAATTGGGGCTAGTTCCCTGCCTGTGTGCTGGTCCCTCGTGGCCTCCTGGGCACCCGGATGGCAGGGTGGGGGTGGAGCCTGGAGGGGAGAATCTTGCCCCATTGTGCCGGGCCTGGCTCTGTGTGGGGATCCCAGCCACGGAGATTTAACCCGTCTTGCCTCTGCCCCCTTGGCCTGGGCCACGGGAGGGGCGAGGTCCCGGGGCCCTTCCTGGGCTCTGCTCCGGGATGCCATGCAGGGCCCATTGCCTCCAGCTGCAGCCAGTCTCCTGCATTGTTCTGCTGGGACACTAGGGGGCAGCCGACACCAGCTCAGCCATATCAGTGTCTCTAAACACCTGTACGCCTCCCCCCCCACCCCCCCACCGGGGGACAGGTGGGAGCTGGCAGAGCCCAAACCTGGGAGATGCGGGGCAGGGGAATGGATCCTTACACCTCTGGGTCGCCTGCTCGAATCCAGCCCCTGGCCGTAGCACTGGTGTGCGGCCGCTCACAGGTGAGATGAGTTTGGGGAGTTCTCAGCCCCGCTCCCACAGGGCAGCCCCGCGGCAGAGACACCAGCTGACCCTGTGGGGGAGGGGGCTGGGGTGGGGGGTGATACGGGGAGAGATGAGATTGCAGGGGGCTTGGGCAGAACAAGGTGAC
>NW_020677097.1:0-1396 GCF_002925995.2 Terrapene triunguis
GCCGGGGGGTCTCACCTCTCGGGGTATGCCAGGCTGTAGGATCGGGGTGGGTAGGGGGGCGGGTAGCAGGGGCCGGGGGGTCTCACCTCTCGGGGTATGCCAGGCTGTAGGATCGGGGTGGGTAGGGGGGCGGGTAGCAGGGGCCGGGGGGTCTCACCTCTCGGGGTATGCCAGGCTGTAGGATCGGGGTGGGTAGGGGGGCGGGTAGCAGGGGCCGGGGGGTCTCACCTCTCGGGGTACGCCAAGCTGTAGGAGGCCGCCAGGAAGCCCCCCAGGCTGTGGCCCAGCAGGATCATGGCGCCGATGCCCATCTGCTGGCGCCAGTCCTCGATGGAGCGCACGAACTCTGCCTCGGCGCCCTGGGCATCATGGGGGAAGGGGGGCCGGGAGCTGCGCCCGAAGCCCAGCAGGTCGAAGGCGTGAAGGGGCCGCCGGGCCCCGAGCCGGTCCAGGTTGAGCACCCACAGCCCCACGCCGCCCCCGAAGCCGTGCACCAGCACCAGGGGGGTGCGCCCCTCGCCCTGCTCCGGGCACAGCGAGACGGTCCAGACGCGCGCCCGGCCCGGCAGGGTCACGTACCGCCCTACGAACCGGCTCTGCAGGCCTGCGCAGGGAGGGAGATCAGGGGGGCCCTGAGCCAGCAGCCCATGGGGGGTGTCCCCCTGCCCAGACCCCAGCCTGGCCACCAGACCCTGACTCAGCCCCTCACCTGCCAGCCCCCACATAAGCGGTGTGTCCCCCTGGCCGGACCCCGGGCCAACCGCCAGGCCCTGAGTCAGCCCCCCACATCCCAGCCCCCCCATAGGTGGTGTGTCCCCCTGCCTGGTCCCCAGCCCAGCCACCAGGCCCTGAGCCAGCCCCCCACATGCCTCCACTTAGCCCCTGGGTCCCCCAGTGCCCCCCATGAGGGATATACTCCCTAGACTCCTATCTAAGCCCCTGGATCAGCTAGAGCACCCATAGGGGGTACTTAACCCCCTGGGTCTCTGAGACCCCCCATAGCGGGTCCTGGGCCCCCTTCTCTGATATAGTTGGGGGGGCTGGGTGGAGTGTAACCATGGGGGGCTCCGACCCAGCCCCCTTAGGGGGACATACCCCATGGCCTCCTTACTCAGCAGCTGCTGTTTGACCCCAGTCACCCCCCATAGGAAATACAACCCAAGCCCTACGCAGCGCCCTGGCCACGGACACCCCCCATGGATCCCAGGAGCGAGGTTCCCCCCCCCCCCCCCCCACTTTCAGCACTCACACTGCAGGATTCGGGCCTCCACGTTCTTCAGGTGGGACATGGAGGTGGGGCGCCAGGCAGGGAGCCAGCCGCTGAGCCAGCCCTGGGGCCTGAGCCGGGAGGCGCACAGACGGCCACGCAGGATGGACAGACACAACAGAGGAGCAA
>NW_020677098.1:0-15513 GCF_002925995.2 Terrapene triunguis
CCTTCTGGGTGTTGTGCCGCAGAAGGGGGCAGCTGGTGGCATGGGCTCCCCCTTCGCCCAGCAGGGCCCCCCGGCCAGACCACGCTTCTTCAACCCAAAGGCCATTCCAGGAAGTGTCTAGGCAATAATGCAGAGCGCTAGCTGGCTGTCATGACCACCCTACCTTCTCTGTTCCTGAACTCCCAGTATTGATTTTGAATCTTGACCCCTGTTCAAACCCTGGAATACCCACATGGCCCCGATACCTGGTATTGGCCTCAGCCTGATCCCCAACCTGTCTCTAGCTCTGTCCTTTGGCCTGACTCACTGCCTGACTATTGATGCTGGTACTTACTCTGAAGCCCAGCGGTTGTGCCTGCCTACTGAGTTCCTGACACTAGTCCCGCCTACCTTCACCCGGGATCCTGACAGCCTGCTTTTAAGGCCCAAGTGCCTGATGGATCACCACCTAACTCAGCCCAGGAGGCAATCAGTCATTCACCCCACTGGTGTGGGTTGTGTTTCTAATTGAGGTTCTTCCCTTTCTCTAGCAGGTGATGGTAGGGTGACCAGATAGCCAGTGTGAAAAATTGGTCCGGGGGTGGGGAGTAATAGGAGTCTCTATAAGACAAAGCCCTGAATATCGGGAGTGTCCCTATAAAAATGGGACATCTGGTCACCCTAGGTGGTCACTTAGGTGGGGAAACACCATCACATTGCTCTTCTATTTTTAGTCCATGTTTTAAAAAGCCATAAGGCATACGCGGGTCATCTTAGTAGGTTGAGAGCTAAAGTATTTGCAATAAAAGACTTTGTTGCCCTTCTCTGCTCCTGGTTCAACATTCAATAAAGAATATACAGTAATTGTTTTTTCAGACTTTCTGCAGCCATAGGATGAAACAAGCAAATCTCTTTTTAGTGACTCATGTTCTAAATTCATGGCACTTATCCTACAAATATCAATGGACAGGACTTAAGAACGGTAGGCAGACTTTGGAATGGCTAAAATACCTAACTCCGTTTTGCATTTTGTGACTGTCTAGCGTCTTAACGATGTTTGCTCAGAAGATACCCTCTGCCTCATTTGAGGACATTTCCCCGCTAGCGGAAGCCTCTGCTGAGGTGTATTCCAAGTGCTGTAGTTCCATGGCTGAAGACTGCATGCAGAAGGAGGTAGGAATCCCAGAATTCTAGACAGAACAGACCTCTTAGGTCACCTAGCACAATGGATCTTCACTTTGTTGACCCCACAAGCCAAAAAATGGCCCCAAATGTCATGCCACAAAAGCTTGTGGGATTTGGATCAAAGGGAGAAACAATGGGAGGCATTGGAATGCTTTGAGCAATAGGTTGGGCATACTGTCAGGTCCTGAGGACTTGGGCATAGGAATGGTGGGGATGCTCAGTGGGGCTGGCAGGGGCCTAATGCTGGGTGGGGGTTTGGGAGCCTAGGGGATGGTGGGCTGCTGCTGAGGCTGTCTCCCTTCTCTTCTCCCACCTCTGCCTGCTAAGTACTCACTTCAGTGAGTGCTGCTTTGTGAGGCTGGCTCTGAAGCCTCTAGAAACACCAGGTCCCCTGCCCCAGAATTAGGTTCTCTAGGCAAGTGGGAGGAGGGGAAGGTAGAGAGCTGTGTGGTGACTGGGTTGGGAGGTGGAAGAGGGATAAGGTGGCAGGAGCAGCAGAAGAGGGAAGAGAGAGAGCAAGATGTGCTCCCTGGATCCTATAAACTTCAGGATTTGGCTTTTTTTCCCCTCAGTCCGTGAAATAAGGGTCACACGCTGTAGACTGAGAAACACTGACTTAGTCCAGCCTCCTTGCTGGTGCAGGATTATACCACATTGTACGCTTGGTCATGCTTTGGTGCAGTTTTGTTTAAAATGTCTCAAGTAGTTGAACTTCCACAACCACTTCCCTTAGAAAATTCTTAGGAGAAGGCCAGAGTTTGAAAGTATTTGGCTGCCCAATGGGAATTAGGAACCTAAACACCTTTAACAATCTGGCCTGAAGTGCATAAGCTTCATAAGTGCTATCATTTCATTCTTCAAAGGGGCTTGTTTTGTTTCTGCTGCTTATTCCCTCTGGGTTTCTTTTCTCTTAGGGCATGTCTACACTTACCGGTAGATTAGCACTGCAGCGAGTATCAATTTAGTGGGTCTGGTGAAGACACGCTAAATCGATGGGAGAGCACTCTCCCATCGATATGTGTACTCCACCTCCCCGAGAAGCATAAGATAAGTCAACAGGAAACGCTCTCCGGTCGACACAGCGCAGTGTAGCCACTGCGGTAAGTGGATCTAACTACATTGACTTCAGTTACATTAGTCACGTAGCTGAAGTTACGTAAGTTAGATTGATTTACTGCGGTAGTGTAGACCAGCCCTAGTTTCAGATGACTGTATTAATTATAAAGACCTCTTTGAAATGGGATCTCTAGAGAGTAGCATGAGTGATTCCATTCAAATTTCCCATTTCATGTATTTATTTCTGTATTTGTAATTGAGTTTTCAAATCACCAGCTAATTTATTAGTATAATAATCACTTGTGCTGCTAATTGTTTTCCCTATTTCTTTATTTTCTCTTCCTCATGGAAGAAGAAGTTAGCAGATGGATTTGATAGGTGTCCATCACACTGCTGTGGAGTATGAGTAAATACATCCATTGAAAATTCTTTTATTCGGTTTCTATATTAACTCACCCATTAGTTTCCCTCCTAGGCAGTAATGTTTCTGTGGGGGAAATGTCTTCCTAACCTCAGTCTTTAGGCTTTATGTCCTAAAGTTTGGGGATTAATATCAGTTCTACTGTTTTATCCTAAATAGTCAAATTATGGATGATATTCTTATTCAGATTAACAATAAGGAGTCCGATGGCACCTTAAAGACTAACCGATTTATTTGGGCATAAGCTTTCGTGGGTAAAAAACCTCACTTCTTCAGATGCATGGAGTGAAAGTTACAGATGCAAGCATTATATAATGAGACATGAAGAGAAGGGAGTACCTCACATTTTCAACAGTGACTAGTGATCTGGGGTATCACAATTTTGGGGTGCCCAACTTGACTCTTACGGGGGTCTCAATTTCAGAGAGTGAGTGCTCAATGCTTTCTAAAAAAATCACCTTGATGGTATCCCATGTTGGGCATCTAAACATGGAGGCACCAGAACTCACAAGTTACTTTTGAGTATCTTGACTTCAATGTCTAATCCTCTTCTAAAATCTACTCGGCTTTTACAATGATGCCTTGTGACAGTAACATCCATGTGTGCAAACAAAGTTGGCTCTGACTGATTACTGTTAAGATGATATGATAAGCATTTGAAAACTGACATGTAACCCTGAGCATTGCACCCAACCTTGCATTCGAAGTCCAATACCAAAGTTCACTAGCTGGACTTTGTGATGTTTGTGGCAGATAGAAAAAATTAAGCCAGTTTTCAGAGGCTACAAAAGCCAGAGTCATGCCTTTTCAGTATCTCAACCATCAGGAATTGGTTCTGATATTTTAATCCTTCTACCATGTGTTTTTATTGTTTGACACATTGTCATTTTGAGACTGTTTGGGATCTGGAGTTGTTTGACAGCACAGAGGTAAATTTATCTCCAGCTTGTGCAATTCACTTAAGGTCTTATGAACTCATTTGTTTTTCTCACTCTGAACTCCAGGAACTGGATCCAAAGCCCAGGCAGTAACTGGAAATGCTGTTGTTCCAAACACAACAGACTTCTTATTAATAATAGATAAGGCACTGGAGGAATGACCACAGGGCTGGGAGTCAGGAGGTCCTGAGTAGTAATCATAGCTCTGCCACCGACTCACTGTTTGGCCTTGAGCAAATCATTTCACCTTCCTGTTTGTTTCCCCATCTGTAAATGGGGATGATAATATTTACTCACATGCCTCCTAAGGGCGTAGTGGGAATTCAGTAGTCGGTGTCTGCACACTGCTTAGAACAGGTAAACCATTGTAAAAATGCCAGATATCCCTATACTTCAGCCCTTAAACTCATGGCTGTCTTCTTTATAGTTATCAGAACTCACCACAAAAATCTGCACTAAACTATCATCCAAGGACGAAAAAATTTCTGATTGTTGCAAAGGAAAAAATCTCCTGGAAAACTACTTGTGCATATATTCACTGCAACCTGCTAAATCCCCTCAACTGCCGGAAATCCAAAGACCCACAGACGAACAGCTGTGCACGAACGATGGGAGCCATCCGATGGATCAGTACGTAGGCTCATTGCCTTCCTTTCCCTAGCCCAGACAGAACAGTGGTTATCCCTGTCAAACCAGAGTCTTAGTTTCATTCTAACACTTCGCAAGAGCACTGGGTTAATTGCCTTTGGTTTATGATTATTCATATCATTTGTATGTCAGCAGCATCAAGAGGTCCTCATTGCGACAGGGCCCCATCATGCTTCGTGCTGCATAACCCTAATAAGAGACAGTCCCTGCCCCAAAGACCTAACAATCTAAATAGACAAGACAGATAGAGTGAGGGGGGAGAAGGAAGTATTATGATGTGAACAGAGGCACAGAGAGATTAAGCGACAAACCCAAGGACACACAGGGAGTCAGTGCCAGAGCCAGGAATATAACCTAGATCTCCTGAGTCCCAGTCCTGTGCCTTAACCGCAAGACCATCCTGCCTCTCTTCAGGAATATCACCCAGCAGCTCCCAACAGGATCAGGGTCCCATTGCGCTTGTTGCTGTACTGACACACAAAGACGTAGATCTTCAAAGGTATTTAGGCACCTGGGTATCTTTGGGGATTTGGACCACAGTCCCTTCCCCCAAAGAGCTTACAATAATAATAAGAAAAATAATGACAATGGGAAGTATCAGGAAATGTTAATAATGTAATACACACTGGAGAAATTGGTATTTTTGTAGTTGCAAGATCGCATCATCTAAAGTTTGTCAGTAATGCTGGAATGAGGGATCCGTTTTCATCCTATGATGAACACACAAACTAGAGGGTACCATGTTTTTCTTCTCCTATTGCAGATTCACATTTGAGATAGCGCGAAGGCAAACCAACATCCCAGAGGTGTTCCTAAGTAAGGTGTATGATGCAACCCATAATCTTGTCAATGGATGCTGTACCGCTGCGGATTCCATGGCTTGTGTCTCTAGCAAGGTAACAAGTGTCATATTTTTCTCTCACATTCAGATGCCCTCTGCCTTGCTCTTAAATTTCTCCTTCCCCTAAAATCTTTCCCAAACTTACACGGAGCTTGTATGCGCCAGCCACAGCTAGCGGATCAGTACAATGCATTGTGACAGACAAGGGGATTATTTGATTATAGAAATATTCCTTTCTTTCTGCACTGCAGAGGCCACAGCTGAGAGGGGAGATATCAAAATTCCTAACAAAGGCCGATGAGCTATGTGGAGAATATAATGACCTGACGTTCCTTGAATTCAAACAGAGGTAAGAATTAAATTCTACACATTCCTGATCCTCTTCTACTTCCACCATTTGCTCCTAAAGCTTCTCCTCCATTCTTGACCAATAGGGCATTGCCTACAATATGTCCTGAATATTCCTACGCCTTTTTAAACAACTTCATTTCAGCTGTGTCTTTGCCCCTTCTAAGTTCACTTTCTACAGATGTTCTAGTGACCAAGTTCACAGGCATGAGTGTTTTGGGAAACATAGAAATGTGACATGCGTCTGATGAAGTGGGTATTCACCCACGAAAGCTTATGCTCCAATACATCTGTTAGTCTTAAAGGTGCCACTGGACTCTGTTGCTTTTTACAGCTCCAGACTAACACAGCTACCCCTCTGATAGAAATGTGAAGTGAATAATGGAGGATATTCACAGAAAGCAGATATATTTGGACCAGAAACCTCACTGTGAATTATGCTCCTCAAATCACAGCATAGAAAAAGCCCATGTGACCTGTGTTCAGTCAAAAGTGCTCGGAATTAAGGGATGTGTAAATTATCTGTGGCTCAGAGGTGATTTCTCTTGAAAGGGGACAAGGCAATGACTTCTTCTGCCCGCTTTAGTTTTAAGGCAGGGCTGCTAGTAGCTGAGGTTGCTGGTGGGTACAGTGAATCAGGCCCACTGAGTGCTGTTCTGTGCTCCTTAGAATCAGTGAGCGTTTTACCATTGATGTATTTGTACATGAATTCAACAGATCAGTGTCATTTTTAGTGCTTATTCTGTCACTAAAGTGTCCTTTAAAATCTGACCTGTTGCCCCCACATTGCAGACTAAAAGAAAGCTTCAGCAAGACCATGCCTGATGCAACCCCAGCCTCCCTTACAGAGCTGGTGGAGTGGAGAGCCAATTTCGCCTCCACGTGCTGTATTATGAATGCACCTCCAGTGTACTGTGGCTTGAAGGTAAAGTGCCCTCTCTTTCTCTGCTCTCTTCAGTGATGTTCAGTGGATGTTTATTTGCTTGTCATCTGTCATGTGACTCCTCCTGTAGCTGCTGCGACTCTGCATTTGGGGTCAAATCCTGCAAATCATCACACAGCCCAAGTAGTCAGCTTTTGCATTCGCTAGGGATCCCTGATGAGGCCATGGAGGAGAGAATCTCCCCTGCCCCTAAGGTCATGGAGTCCCTGAGCTTCCATAGCTTCCTTGCTGATTCCATCTCTGCTCTGGAAGGGCAGTGACCATTGGATGCAGGTACCAGTGGGTTCTCTGGCCCTGCATCCTCTCCTTCCCAGACCTACCCCATCTCTTCCTGAGAGTTCCTGCAGAACTAGCACCCCTGAATGGCACCTCCAAAGTCCTTCCCAGGGTACTACCTCCACCCTTAGGACAAAAGCCACACTCCTCCTGGAGCACCAAGCAGGGTGTACCCGGGAGGAGAAGCTCCTTTATCCTTTGACTGGGTGCACCACGCACTGCCCCTATGCTGCCCACACTCCCCCTCACCCCATGCCCACTGGAGAGTAGTACTACAGCATTAGCATGGGCATGATGGGGGCTATGCTTAGCCGCCATACAGGGACCCAAGAGAAAGAACACTCCTGGTGTCCTCTCCCTGCATTGTGGATTTGTTTAGCTGGGCACAGTCTAGCTTGCTTTTCAGGATACCCACTGAATGTCTGATTTCAGGACAAGAGCAAGGCTTGGGCGGGTTTGGGGGGAGGAACTGCTCCAGCAATATCTGATAATAACAAGGGGTGATGTTATCCTCTAGGTGGCACTTATGGCTGGTGTCCAGACAGCACCCAGCAGTGATCACCTGGTGATTAAGACCTCTTGACTCAACGGCTACACTTAATGCTTCTTACTTTCCTGGCAAATAGCCGGTAGCTCTACAAATAAACCATCGTTATCGATGACCTGGAAGAAAACATAAAATCATCACTGATAAAGTTTGCACATGACCAAAAAATTTGGGGGAGTGGTAAATAATGAAGAGGACAGGTCACTGATTCCGAACTATCTGTATCACTTGATAAACTGGTCACAAGCAAACAATATGCATTTTAATATGGCTAAATGTAAATGTGTACGTCTGGGAACAAAGAATGTAGGTCATGCTTACAGGATGGTTGACTCTATCCTGGGAAGCAGTGACTCTGGAAAAGATTTGAGGGTCACAGTGGACAATCTGCTGAACATGAGCTCCCAGTGTGATGCTGTGGCCAAAAGAGCTAATGTCATACTGAGATGTGTAAACAGGGGAATCTCGAGGTAGGAGTGGAGAGGTTATTTGACCTGTGTGTGGCACCGGTGTGACCTCTGCTGGAATACTGAGTTCAGTTCTGGTGCCCACAATTCAAAAAGATGTTAATAAATTGAAGAGGGTTCAAAGAAAAGTCACAAGAATGTATCCGACGAAGTGGGCATTCACCCATGAAAGCTTATGCTCCAATACATCTGTTAGTCTTAAAGGTGCCACAGGACTCTCTGTTGCTTTTTACAGATCCAGACTAACACGGCTACCCCTCTGAAGAATGATTAAGTGATTAGAAAACCTGCCTTATAGTGATAGACTCAAGGAACTCAATCTATTTAACTTAACAAAGAGAAAGTTAAGGGGTGACTTGATTATAGTTGATAAGTACCTCCCTGGGGAACAAATAGTTAATGGACTCTTCAATCTAGCAGAGAAAGGTATAACATGAACCAATGGCTGGAAGCTGACACTAACAAATTCAGACTGGTAATAAGGTGTAAATTTTTAGTGGTGAGAGTAATTAACCATTGTAATAATCTACCTAGGGTCATGGAGGATTCTCCATCACTGACCATTTTAAAATCAAAGCAGAATGTTTTTCTAAAAGATCTGCTCTAGGAATTATTTTGGGGGAATTCTCTGGCCTTCGTTATTCAGTAGGTCAGACTAGATGATACCAATGGTCTCTTCTGGCCTTAGAATCTATGAATATATGTGACTGCATTATGTTTCTCCTGGTTTTGGAAGGAATTGAGTTTGCCAGTTCTTGGCTCGAAGCTTCACAATTTTACTGTCACAAATATAGGGGCAAAGCTCGAGCCCAACATTCTGGTTTTGTTGCCTTTTAATGAGAGATTGCCTGAGTAAAAACACCTGGATTTGGCCCATATCAATTCAAACCTAAGCAGACAGAAATTATTTAAGATCTTGTTCATCACACATACTCTGTAAGGCCCCGATTCTGAAACTGGCTCCATGCAGGGAGATCCCTGAGCCCACATGGCACCTCACTGAAGTCCCTGGGGCTCCACACAGATGAAGGGAGTATGTTCACCTATAAAAGTTGCAGGATCAAGGCCAGAGGTTGGGAGCAGTGAGTGGTCAGAGTCTTGCCTTTGCATGCTTAGGAGACAGCTCAGAGAATGTCTTCCATCTGCCCAAATACATCCCCAGCAACGCTTGGTTAATCTCTTGACCTCTTGCATCCAGAGGCACCAGAGCAGCCAGCTAATTTGGGAACCCTATTTATTTATTTATTTATTGCCAACTGACAGAATTCTAGCTGGTGATAATCTGTCCACCTTCATCACAGCTTTAAGTGACCGCACAATAGGCAAACATTATATATTCCTTCAGTTTAGCCCATTGTTCCTGTTGAGTTCATTGTGAGGTCTTGGAGGATAAACTACAACAGCCCAGTCAGTTGAGCGGTTTATAGAGTCCTTTTGGTTGATCATTTTTCCATGTGTGTATCCTCATGTCCCTCTCCTGGAGTTCTCCTTCCTGTGATCACTTTCGCATGTCTTTGATTTAGTAGGAAGTTGCCAACCAATTTCCCTTCTATTCCCTAATTCATACTGCTAAAAAATTACTTTTTCTGCCTCTTTTTGTTTTATGGCTTTTTTTTTTGTCGTCTTGGCAACCATTTAAAATTGTCTGGGTATTGATGAGTATCCAGTCCGACAGGAGGACTTCCACAGTCCTTTCCCGTAGGAGCTGAAATCCAGGACTGGATTGCCACTTCTTCCCCATACACATGAAACACAGGCCTAAGTTACTCTCCATTGGTTGGGGGGGTGTGTGTTTTTTTTTTTAATAGGATGCCTTTCCCTGGTACGTCTGACTTGTAAAATCATATAGACCCAAACGCTGTAGCTAGCTAAAAGGGCAATTTTTAGGAGCTTTAAAATATACAATTGTTATGAGCAAGAGAATGGGCTTTATTTTAGGGTCTAGTGTGTGGTTGGGTCTGTTTCTGTTATATAGTAGTGTTCCTAAATCTCCCTGCATTCTCAGAGAGTACTTTGGTTTTCCTTACAGCTTTTTCCCTTATTACTTTTTTGGCCAAACTATGGCCTCGTAAGTAACGACTACATATCTGCCCTGAGCACAGGGCACCCAATAGCTGTGCCGTCCTGTGAGCACACCAGGCAGTGAATTGTGATGGAGAGTCACGATTCATTTCCTGGTTCCCTCCTTTGGCTCAGGTGGAAAGGGGCCGGGGTGGACAGGGAAGTAATCTGTGAGTGATCAATACCAATAGTAAATTATTTCCCTTCTGCATCTGCTGAGCTGCTCAGGTTGGGCAGATTCAAGGCTCTCCCTACTCACCTGCTTAGGAAGGGAGGTAGCAAAGCTGTTCTCCTCACTGTACTGTGACCCAGACAGCCTGTGCAGTTGTGTAAGGAGATGCCTTACCACCTAATCCAATCACTGGTGAGGTCTCCATGCCCCCTTGTGTTTGAACCAGTGTTCTGCGAAGCGTCATTAGCTGAGTTAGATTGTAAACACTTGGGTGCTTGGATCTCCTCTCTTCTGTGTTTGTGTAGCTCTGTTGCACTTTTCTGATGCTCTATAGCAATAGAAGCGTGCTCAGAATAAACGATTCTCCTCATTGTCAGTCAGTCTGTTTTGTGTAGGAGTTCCTGTTAAGAATACACAGTATTAAAATCACTTTGAATAAATATAAGCATTTCTTCTAATAGCTATAACCATCCGTCCTCTTTGTTACATGCTCTGTAGGTGGATAATTGCCTCGGATGCATTTATGCTTCCCCAGTGAGCATGGGATGCAAACTAACACTGTCGTTCATTTTCTGCTAGTAGAGCCTCACAGTGAGGGACAGAGACAAGTTCTATGTTTCTCTTTCCAAAACAGTCTGTCAAAAACCACAAGTGGAGCTGATCAGTTTTTGCTCCTTTCGCACATCTATTGCTGTCACACCAGGATGCTGAGGCTCTGGGTTATTAAAGGCTTGCAAATTTTAGTTTGTATGTAACATCTTATTTATTATGTGTATTGCTGTAATATTGCCTAGAGACTCCAAGCGAGATCAGGGTCTCGTTGTACTGGAAGCACACACATAGTAAGAGACAATGCAAATCTAAATAGAGAGACAAGGTGGGGGAGGTCCTATCTTTTATTGGACCAACTTCTGTTGGGGAAAAAGACAAGCTTTCGAGCTTACATAGAGCTTTTCTTCAGGAGACCTGATATTACCTCACTCACCTTGTCTCTCTAATATCCTGGGACCAACACAACTACACTGCATCCTATAATCTAACTAGACAAGAGCTGGCGGGGGGTGGGGGAAGAAGAAAGGTATTATTATTTCCAATTTACAGATGGGGAACTGCAAAACAGAAAGATGAAACTAACTTACCTAAGGGCACACAAGAAGTTGACCGTGGATTTCCTGAGCGCCAAGCCAGTTCCTTAACCACAAGGCCTACCTTCTTCCAGTACTAGAATAGAAGGTCAGTAGTCAGGCAGATCATCCATTTTGTTCATAGAGCATAATATTGCCCAATCAAGAGGGCCAGTACCTCATATAGGCACCGCTTACTTCCCTCAAAATAGAGCTTAAATGGGAGTTAAGTGACACATAGGCCTGGCGCTGGGCTCTACAGAGGAGTGAATTTCATCCAGAGTCTACTATCAAATTCCATCACAACCAAGACTCTCCTTCCAACAGTCCTTTATTGCTTTTTAAATAGGCTACAGAATAAAAATAGAATCTTTTGCCTCATTTTCAGATTAACGCTGAAGTTGGACACACATGTGACCACGATTCCTGCATGTTGATCTAGCTGTGGAAATGCAAACAAAAAAAACCTCCCTAGGTAGGTGTCAAATCCGACATGGACTTTGTATGCAGGCCGTTTATAGTGCGTGATTTAATTGGTAAATGCTCTGTGGGACAAGGACAGGACTACTGAAGACTGAAACTGCGTGCTGCTATTTGTCAGGTCTTTACACAGACTGGGAGAATTAGAGAGCACAGTAAATGAATTGCTTGCCTTAGAATGGTGTTTAGTGCAATTAGTGTGATTTTTTTTTTAAATCCGCTTTTAGGCTTAGTCGTTACAGTTTGAGATTTAAAAATGTATGAACACTGAGTACACGTTATGTGGTTTAGTATGTATCACTAAGGAATAAGCCCTGTCCCATCCCCCACCAACACTGAAGGCCCCTGGCAGCTAAACTCGAGCACTTGGGTTGAGCAAGGGGAGTGTGATTTGGAGTGGGAGCTTAATCCTGCCTCTCCTTCAGTGCTGGTGAACCGCACTGGTGAACCGCAATACATTCGCCCAGGGCACCTGGGAGTCGGAGAAGGACAGTCACAACCGAGCACTGCAAAAGCTAACTAGAGTTATAACTTGTGTGCTGCACATAACTCAAATCCTGTCCATACACAACGTTCTTCCACAATTCGTTGGGAGAGAATTCATAGAGTGGCTCAGCTTACTGCAAGTGCTAAGAAGCATGGGATGTGCCCCAGAAGTCTTCGTACCTCATGTCAATGAATACAGTGCCACCCTGGATGCAGCAACTCAAGTATTATTTCAGTGTGGCCATTCTCACTCAAGCTAGGATAACTCAAGACCAGTAACTGAAGTGTACGTAACTTAAGTGAAGTCTGCCATGAAGACATAGCGAGGGTAATGCTAAAGAGGAAACGGATGTATGGGACCAGATCCTCAAGCTGGTGTAAATCACTGTAGCTCCATATAATTCAATAGGGTTCTACCAATTTACATCAGCTGAGGAATAACCATCGTTGTTGTTTTGTCACAATCCTGACTTGAATCAAGATCTTTCCTGTCTTCACCAAATATATTTCTTCACAGGACTGTATTATTTTTAAGACTTAACATTTATGTTCTGAAAGGGACATAACATAAACAATGGGCTTGGGTCATATTGTTCCTTGTACAAACGCAAAAAAACCAATTCTGATATTTTTTTTTCTTTTGATCATTTTGCTGACAGAATGCAGAGTTTGCCAGGAAGCATTTTGAGTCAAGAGTCATCCGATCAATTGACTGGTTGAGTTACTTTGTTAGAACGTAATAATCATTCTTTCCACCTCAGTCTGTGATTGCATGTTGGAGAAAAACAACCGTTATTCTTTGTTCCAGTCACTATTTTACTTGAGATGGACCCAAACTTAACCCCTGCTCCTAACACACCCAAACTTTGGGGAAGTTTGAATCCTAATCCAAACATCATGGCTCAGCTCAGTATCTGCCTTATAATTATTTTGATCATTTGTTTAGTTTGATTGATAAGCTAACATTCAAAAAAACCAACAGCAGAAAGAATTTCTAGCCTGCTTTGATCCTGGTTTAGAAGCTAGACTTAATCCGGATTTAAAAGCAATGATTCCATGTTTAGCACCTTTACTGATCTTTACTAGTGTTTGTTCAATCTTTCATCTAGAGGTTTCAAAGCCTTTGTAACCAAAGAGCAGGAGAAGGAGGTGTATAATTTTTACCAATGGGGATAGAGAGGGTAAGTGACTGGCCCAAGGTTGCAGAGCAGAACAGCTGGGAATAGAACCTAACTTTCTCTATGAGAGTGACAGTTTTTGAAATGAGAGGTAAACGTGCCACACTCTCCATTGTTAATAAATCAACTCTCAAAATTGGCAGCTGACATTTCAGGCTGGGATTCTCAAAGCTGCCAATGGGAGTTAGGCACCCAAATCCCAGTAAATTTCAGGAGGAGTTGGGTTTCTAACTTCCACTGATCCCTTTGACTATTTCTCCCCTTCATGCAATGTTTCATGGGCCTTTTACAGAACTAAGCAATGTATATTTGATACATGGAAATCCTTTTTACACTTTACCCAGCAAACTGTACCAGCAAGTTCCCTTCAGCCCTACAACACTGCAGTCCAGGTTACGTGAGAGAAACAGAACACTGAATGAATTCCTTTCGATTACGCATTTCTATAAACATCATAACCTTTGGTAATTGTTTCACCTTTGTAGGCACAAAGTGAAAACAGCAATTAAAAGGAAGAATGATCCTCCATTTATGGTGATGCATGAAGACCTCTGCTTTTCCTGAGTCACAAGAACTAAGAGCTTGAATCAATCTCACGGCTTCTTATCTATTAGTACAGCAATGTGACTAGTGTATATTGCAACCTCAATAAAGGCTTCATGAGCACCTCCTTGCAGGTGATCAGGTTAACACGGTGGCATGTTTAAATGGAAAATCCATACTTGCAAACACTGAGATGAAGTCTCTTTTCGGTTAGATTGGACCAGATCCCCACTGCTATAAAGCAGATCCCTGACTACCCCCATTTACATCAGCTGATGATCTGACCCAACTGAGGACAGAAGTTCTCTTTCCAGTTTCCATTCCAGCTTCCACCAGAACTTTTGTCATGTTATTTTAACAACTCAAAGGAAAACCGAGCGTGTGACGGGGCAGCTGCCACTCACTTTCTGGCAAAGGGTTAATAGCAGCCCTTGAAGTGGTGGCACAGAACCCAGCCAATCAGAGAAAGGCTTAGAAGCCACCAATCAGGGCCAGGCTGGGCCCTATAAGAAGGGCTGCAGGGCAGAGAGGAGCTCAGTCTCTCCCTGGAGCTTGAGGGAGAAGTACCTGGGACAGAGCAGTGCTGGGCAGGGTCAGGGGAGCATGCAGAGCTCCAGCCTGGCTGGCTCACAGACCGCGGCCTTGATTCAGAATATAGTATTCTATAGTAGTGCTGCGGCTATGGGGAAGTGGCCCAGAGAAAGCAGGTAGCGGCAGAGGGGAAGGAGAGGCAGTGAGCGGCTGCCAGCTATAGGGTTCCTGGGTCGGGGCCCAGAGTCGCGGGTGGGCCTGGGCCCCCCCTCCCCTTTGCCCCATTGGCTGCCGAAGGAAGTGGCCAGCCAAAGGACTGCAGTTTGCCCCTGAGTGAGGGGCTGGACTAGGGGCTGCAGTTCGCCACTGTGGCGAAAGGCCGGGCAAAGGACTGCTGGTTCCCCGGAAGTGGGGAGACAACGGAGTTGGGGTACAGATAGCAGAGACAGTGGAGCAGTGACGGAGAGTGAGACACCACAAGAGGAAGGCGCCCTACTGATGGACAGAGCTAATTCCCGTTACAGAGCATAACTACGGGCCATTTCTCCACATCAGGGTGTTTGGCTGGAAGATTATCAGCAGGGTGGGAGGTTGATAGTAAAGCTTGAAAGACATTTTTTCATTTCCACAATTGTCTCGAACAAGGGCAATCAGCTCAGTGCAAAGGCGCTTAAATACGTGTTGACTTGTACCATACAAATCAGTGTCAGGAAAGAAGCTCAGCCTGTATTATGAAACATGTACGTATTAATTGCTACAGCAAACAGTGCCGGTCAAGGAGCCGTACAGTACTGAGTTCCCATTAGACTTTCTGAAACTGATTCCTAGCAGGACGTGACCTGTTTTGTGCTGTCCCACCATTGCAAAGCAGTCATAAAGCAGTGGATTGACCATGGCAGATGGGAATGTAACAGGGCAGCCTGCCCCTTTTAAGGCCCAGGCCCAGGGGTATGTGGCTGGCCAGCCCCACCCCACCACAGCTGAACAGGGTGTCGGACTGCAGAGGAAGAAAGCCCAGCAGTAAGGGGGTGAGTGAAGGAGTGTGGGCTGACAACTCTTTCCTGAGAGCCAGAGCCCTTTCTACTGGGCTGCCTGAGGAAATGAGCCACGGGACAGCAGAAACTCTCCTGCTGGAAGAACTAAGGGAAAGGATCTGCAGCTGTCAGGTCTCTCTTGGTAAGGGTGTGGGCAAGGCCGGCCCTAGGCACCAGCAAAACAAGCTGGTGCTTGGGGCGGCACATTTTTAGGGGCGGCATGGCCGGTGCCAGAATGTCGCCCCTAAAAATGTG
>NW_020677099.1:0-1958 GCF_002925995.2 Terrapene triunguis
CGGCGGCATTTCGGCGGCGACGCCTCTGGATGACGCTGCTTGTCAACGGCATTTTGGCGGATGGTCGTCCACCGACTAGTACACGGGCGCACTTAGACGCTCTGGCGGGCGCCATGGCGCCCAAGGGCACCGCATTGGGGACCCCTAATTTAAGCAATAGCAGTGGCGGATTAGTCACTGGGCCACAAGGCCCATGCCCAGGGACCTTGGCCAATTTGGGAGCCCCTGGAAAAGTTCCCCCACCCCTTCCACCTGCCCACCCAGTGCTTCTGCCGGGAGCAGGGCAAGCTTCCACGCCCGACCTTGCTCCCCGGCAGGAGCACCAGGGGTGTGTGGAGGGGACTGCAGGTGGAAAGGGTGGGGAGGGGCCCCCATTTGCTTTGGCCCAGGGCCCCACAAAATCCTAATCTGTCTGAGCAATAGCTTAAATTGAACATTTGAGTAGTTCCGTCAATGCCAATGTGTGTTAAGTATGTGCTTAAACTGCTGTGCCGGACTGGTGCTTTAGTTAGATTTTCTGTCACTGACTTCTGCTCTCTCCCTTTGTTGATACGTTTGCAAAACCTAGCAGTTGTAGCAGCTTCTGTGCTGGTCCCAAGGTGCTTTGATGGGAAATCTTGTATGTTCTCATACACAATGCTCTGTGGTGCATTGCTACCAGGGAAAGCATCAGACCACATGGTATCTGAATTCAGAGATTCTGGTTTGGAACAGGAAGTTTGACCCAGCTACTGGCTGTGTCTTCAGAGCAGGGCTTGAACAGTGTTCAGATAATAAGAGATGGGTACCACACATTGAATAATGAGGTGAAATCAAATTATTGAATAGCTGCTCATTAAGTGAGTACTGTACATTCTGTGCACTAAACTAAGTAAGGGTGCTAGGGAAAAATATGTGATCATGAACTGAAGACTATAATGATTCATACACACAAGGGGGCCAAATAAAGGTTGCACAGGCAATGCCTTTTGACTGTCTTTGCAACTTTAATGTTGTGTACGTGTAAACGAAGGTAGAGCAAGCAGAATGCCAAAGGAATTGGCTTTAAAATATTCACAAATTCAATACAGAATTTCATATGCTGTGGCATTAATAGTTGTATGAGCTTATGAAATCCAAACAAGAGGAATAAAGTGCAGAAGAAATTACTGTTAATGACTGGCACTTCTGACAATACTCGTCACAGTAGCAAGGCACAAATGGAATTTGGACTTGCAATAAATCATCATGTTTGTTCTGCTATTGGCTCTTTGCGTTTGCAAAAATGCTTAAGAAAGCTGCCAAGAACATCTGTTGGAGCCTTGTCGTGATGCTTCATTGCTCTAATTTTTCACTTGGAGCATTCCAATATTTTGCTCCCAGCCAGCTGGGGGTATTATCCAATAGGAAATTGTATCGATGCAAAGTTGTCTGAGATCACCAAAGAAAAATAGCTCACGACCCACCTCTTTTATGCCCCTTACGAAGAGGTTTTTATACAGTTCCCCACATGACATTTTTATCACAGTTTCACTCTTTTCCTGCCCTACTATGACACCCCCCCCCCACTCCAAATACTCATTTTCTTCTGGTAACACTTTTTAGCCTTTGGTGTAACTGTGGTGATTTGTAAAATACAGTTAAATTATCTTGTAGGAGGCAGGAATATGCAGAGAGTATTGCTAATTGAGCATTATGCTTCTGCCACACTCTTCTGCTTTTCCCAACACACTAACCGGTTAAAAATAAAACAAACAAAGACAGACAAAAACAGAGTTGAAGGACAAAGTAACATTAAGATCACTTGCACTTCCTTACATCTAGTTAGTTGCATAACCTATGTAAGAACTCAACCCGTGCATGTAATCTTAGTATGTTAAACACACACATTAGTAGTGCAGTTGTGTGTTTTTTTGCCTGTGCAGTTATATACCTGAGGAATTGAAAATTATACCTTTAATACATAAATGCACAGTAGC
>NW_020677100.1:0-1270 GCF_002925995.2 Terrapene triunguis
GGGAGTGAAGGCCTGTCTACTGAGGTGAAGGGGATCTTGAGAGGGGGAGCTCCTGTCCAATTTCCAAAGGTAAGTATATGCCAAAGGATTTGATGGTCAGAAGCGTTTATGATGTTGAGCCTCTTTCTTTACTTATGGGAGTTCTCTAAAGTCTGCCCATTCTTAATGGGCCTGTGAGGGGTGGGCGGGAGCTTGTTGTATGGAGGGAGCATGTGTTTCCCCTGAGGAGTTGATTGCTGGCAGAGTGGCCCGTCTGTAACTAGAGATGCTCCGTTCTCTGTTCTTCTCTCTTACACAGCACTGAGTTTGCATCACAGGTCACCACTTCATCCTTGTGTTCTCCTCTACATGGTTGTGGTTTTTTGAGGAGGATGTGAGCATCCTAGTTAGTGATGGGCCACTGTGGTGTAGGGAAAGGGGGAGGGCCACGAGTATGTAGAATCATAGCTATTTTCTGTGTAGATGAGTGTTTGGGGTGGGGTTCTCTGACGGGGGGTGTAATGTGTAGTAGGTGTTCCCTCTCAAGGAAGCAGTATGTAGGTGAGGCCATCTTTCATATTGTGGTGTTTGGAGCTTTATGAGTAGAGTTTATAACTGAGATTTTAAGTCAAACTTTGTTTTTATTTGCAGATGTGTCCAGATCTGGTACTGAATAGTCTTATTCTGTGGAGGGTCATGACTACTTCTCTTTGACTGTCATGACATTGCTGTATGGATGTTGATGTATGGGAGTGAAGGCCTGTGTAGAAAGGAAAAGAAGATCTTGAGAGTGGGAGTGGCCGTCAAAGTTAAGTATTTGCTGAAGGGTTTGATGATCAGAAGTACTTGTGTTGTTGAGGCTCCTTGTTTAGGGATCGGAGTCCTCTAAACTCTACCTGTTCTTAATGGGCATGTGAGGGGTGGGAGCTTGTTGTATGGAGGGAGTGTGTGTTTCCCGTGAGGGAAGGTTGATTGCTGTCAGAGTGACCTGTCTGTAACTAGAGATGCTCCATTCTCAGTTGTCCCCTCTTACACAGCACTGGGTTTGCATGACAGGTCACCACTTCATCCCTTGTCCGTCTTCTACATGGTTGTGGTCTTCCAAGGAGGATGTGAGCATCCTAGTTAGCGATGGGCCCCTGTTTTGGTGGGACAGGGGGAGGACCAGCAATATGTGGATGAGAGTGTCTGGAGTGGGTGTGTGCTTCTCTGAGGGGGGTGTAATGTGTAGTAAATGTTCCTTTTCTTCAGGAAGCAGTATGCAGTTGAGGTCATCTTTCATACCTTGTAG
>NW_020677101.1:0-5694 GCF_002925995.2 Terrapene triunguis
GCAAAAAAGTTAGAGCCGGCCCTGGGGAGAGGACCAGAGAAGGGCAAACATAGTACCTATATTTAAAAAGGGGAAAAAGAGAACCCTGGAATTATAGTTTAGTTAGCCCATCTTCAATACCTGGAAATATACTGGGACAAATTATTAAGTAACCAGTTTGTAAGCAGCAAGAGGATAATAGGGTTATAAGTAATAGCCAACATGGATTTGTCAAGAACAAGTCATGCCAAACCAACTTAATTTCTTTCTTTGACAAGGTTACTGATGTAGTGGATAGGGGGAAAGGAATAGTCATGATATATCTTGATTTTAGTAAGGCTTTTGACACAGTCCTAAATGACATTCTCATATGCAAACTAGGGAAATGTAGTATAGATGAAATTACTATAAGTTGGGTACAAAACTGGTTGAAAGACTGTATTCAAAGAGGCATTATCAATGTATTCAAAGAGGAGTATTCAAAGAGGAGTTCCTTTCACGTCCAACTGGAAGGACATATCTAGTGGGTCTCACAGGGGTCAGTTCTGGGTCTGGTACTATTCAATATTTTCATAGGGTTACCATATCTGAACTTTCAAAAAAGAGGACACTCCATTGCGGGGGTAGCCCCGCCCCCTAGCCACTCCCTCCCACTTCCCGCCTCCTGACAGCCTCCCCAGAACCCCCGACCCATCTAAGCCCCCCTGGTCCCTGTCCCTGACTGTCTCAACCCCTCTCCACACCCTTGTCCCCCTGACAGCACCCCCAGAACCTCCGACCCATCCAACCCCCCCCGCTCCCTGTCCCGTGACTGCCCCCCTTCTCCAACTCCCTGGCCCCCTTACCATGCCGCTCGGCTTAGAGCAGGTGTCTGGCTCCACGCCCCAAGGAGTGCCCCGCCCCACCCGAATGCTGCCGAGCAGCATGCTGAGGCTGTGGAGGAGGGGGGTAGTGGGGGAGGGGCTCTGGCCACCGCTGCCAGCCCCGCCACCGCATTCCCTCACGAGTGCATAGCCCCGCCCCCCAGCGCTGCCGAGCAGCATGCTAAAGCTGCCAGGGATGGGGGGAGCCAGGAAGGGGCTTTGGCTGCCGAGGCCCCAATGCGAGCGGCGCTCGACTGTCCTGTCAGCCGCTTTTCGGTCGATAAATAGCCGACAGGGGGGAAATCCCGGACATTTTTAGATTTTTAGAAATCCTCCCAGGACGGCTATTTAAAGAGCGAAAAGCCGGACATGTCCGGGGAAACCCGGACGTATGGTAGCCCTATATTTTCATTAATTATTTGGATAATGGAGTGGAGAGTATGCTTATGAAATTTGCAGATGACACCATGCTGGGAGGAGTTGATAGCACTTTGGAGGATAGAATTAGATTTCAAAATGACCTTGACAAATCAGACAATTGGTCTGAAATCAACACAATGAAATTCAATACAGACAAGAGCAAAGTACAACACTTAGGAAGAAAAAGTCAAATGCACAGCTAGAAAATGGGGAATAACTAGGCAGTTGCACGCTGAAAAGGATCTGAGAGTTACAGTGGATCACAAATTGAAAATGAGTCAACTACGTGATGCAATTGCAAAATATCATTCTTAGGTGTATTAGCAGGAGTATCACATATAAGACATGGGAGGTGATTGTCCCTCTCTACTGAGCACTGGTGAGGCTGTAGCTGGAATCCAGCTCTGGGCACCACACTTTAAGAAAGATGCGGACAAATAGGGGAAGGTCCAGAGGAGAGAAACAAAAATGATAAAAGGCTTAGAGAGCCTGACCCCTGAGGAAAGGTTAAAAAAAATGGGCATGTTTAGTCTTGAGAAAAGAACACTGAGAGGGCCCTGATAACAGTCTTCAAATATGTTAAGAATTGTTATAAAGAGGAGTGTGATCAATTGTTCTCCATGTCCACTGAACGTAGGACAAGTAGTAATTGCCTTATTCTGCAGCAAAGGAGATTTAGTTTAGAGATCAGGAAAAATCTTTCTAACTATAAGAATAATTAAGCACTGGAACAGGCTTCCAAGGGAGATTGTGGAATTCCCCACCATTGGAGGTTTTTAAGAACAGGATAGACAAACACCTGTCAGGGATGGTCTAGGTATACTTGGTCCTGTCTCAGTGCAAGGGGCTGGACTAGATGACCTCTACATTTCTATGATTCTATAAAAAGTCTATAGAAAGCAGGGGAGAGAGGAGCATATTCTATATTAGGTAACACTGATTATCTTGAGAGAATCAAGGCTATGGTATTGTACTAGATCTTTGATTTGGCCCTGTCCATTCTGCACTAGGTCATGCAAAGAGGATGGTGAGCTGCCTTAACAGGGCATCTGGGAAATATCTTTGCATTGGGGAATTCCTATATGGCATAAAGTCAATATAGCTGGTTCTATGCCCCCAACTCTTGTCCTTCCCCAAGCATAGTGGCATACTGGGGCCCCGAGGACACAATTCTAGGTAGTGCAAGTCTTAAACTGCTCTGACTTTTGCCAGGAATTGAATTAGGATTGTGAGACGGTGGATGCAGAAGTGTGATGGAAAGGAACTTATGCTTCAGGTGCTTCAAGAGAAGATCAGATGTCCCTTCAGATCTGTCCAATCAAATTTCCTGAAACAATCCCTACAAAACATTACATTAGTTTTACATGGACTGTTGTTTCAGTAATCAATACCCATTGTTCTAGCCTCTAGCTGTTAGGTTATAACCAGGATAATCTTGACCTAAATGTCCAGGTCTATTGAAATAATAAAAAACTGCAGTGTCGGACTGCAAATAATTAATAGTAACACTATTTTGGTAAAATCAAACTGTGTTCTGTTGCAGTATTAAAATCCGGCATGACTGCAAGGCAGTATCATGCTGCACCATGAACAACTTGATCACAGGTGTTCCTAGAGGATATATTAAATCGATTCCAGTTATGTGCTCATATAATTGGAAAGATAATTCTAGCAAAAATTCTTCTTTAAACTCTTTTGATCATCCTTAGAAAATAGAAGTTTAACTGACATCAAACTTTTTTCATACTAAAACCCTTCACTCACTGATTTCAAGTTAAGCACAGCCTTAACTCGTAAGAGTGGAGAACACACATGCAATTTTTGCTGTGGGTTCTTCAGTTCTTCAATGTGAGGCTGGGATTTCCCCTTCTAGCAGAAGATTCTCCCTGCAGTCTGGCAGCTTTTGCCTTTCATCTCTCATCATCAGGAAGGGTAAAGCCTCTAGCTAGACTCAACATTGAATAGCAAATTTCTTGCTGATCCCGTAACAGAGAAAGCTTATTTGGCACTAGACTCTCTCCAGGAAGTAATTATTTGACTATATCAAAGATATTTTTCTTCTAACACTGTATCAGTGAACCAAACTGTTGCCTTGCAGAACAGTTAGCAATTGTAACTAGAGTCAAGGGGGCAGATCCTTAGCTAGTGTACATTAGTACAGGGCCATGCCCACAAATTTTTCACCTGGTACACACAACCACACTCACCCTACAGTGGCGGCCACTGGGCCTGGCTTCTCACTTTGGGTGTTGTGACCTGATACACAGAATTGTGCCACCACTCACGTTTGGCCCGCCCCTCCCTCTGTCATCATGGATGGGCTATATTGGGTCAAATTTCAGCAAGTGGCCCTGTGACTCAGTGCACAGGATTGCAGCACCTCTAGGCCCCCATCCGATTGTTACAACATCGTGACAGAGGAGCTGCCTGGCCAAACCTCAGTGGCGCTGTGACCCCAGATGCCAGGTCGCAATGCCACTCAGTTTGGGGCCCTCTCAAACAGGAGGTCAGGGGCAAACTCTCTCTCCTAACACTGGTGGCAGCACTGCACACTCCAAAGGAGGCATGTCTGGGTGGGTTGCGGGCTGATCGGGCTCTTGCCCATCCCTGTGAGCCACTTAGCACCAGAATAGCAATACTGAAGATGGAGAGCAAATATGCCTATTCTACACCTGTTCTTATACATGTTCTAGTAGGCACCACTTTGTTTCTGGGCCCGGAGCAGGACCGGCTCCAGGCACCAGCAAAGGAAGCATGTGCCTGGGGTGGCCAATAGAAAGGGGCGGCACGTCCGGGTCTTTGGCGGCAATTCGGCGGCGGGTCCTTCACTCCCTCTCGTCCTCTTTGGCGGCAGCTCAATCGGGGGGTTTTGTTTGTTTTTTTCCTTCGCTGCTTGGGGCGGCAAAAAAGCTGGAGCTGGCCCTGCCCCTGAGGGCATACGTACTCATCCTCACCCCCAAACCCAGCCATACACTAACTCTAAGGGCTGTAATTTGTTTCTTGGATTGTAAATGACAACAAACCAAGTGACTACAGAAGAGCCTTGCTAATAGGCACTTCACTAATCCCCACAGCAGGACTCGGCAGCCTCTCCTCTTCTCACATCAGGAGCATCTTGTCTATGAGGAGAAATTAGTGGATGTTTTTGATCTCTCAGACCTCTCTGCCCAGAACTCAGTGAGACACCCTTGGGTTCTTAAACATAATTGGATTATAAAATTAAAGGTGGATTGTGGATGTTTCTATTCCTTTTATGCACGGTTAGACACCTATTAAGTACTTTGGGATTTCCTGGCAGGAAGCAGTCTAAGAAAACAAAGTTTCCCATAATCCAGGGTTGCCAGCAATTGGTTTTTAGTCTCGCCAGGCCCAGTGGTTTAATCAAACTGAATGAATGCCTCCCTTCCCACTCCCATCTTTTTTGCATTCAGTTGAAGCTGACTTTAGCTAGCACACTCACGGGTTTCGAGCTACACTCTGCAAAAGAAGGGACTATGGTACACTAGGGGGAGGGGACAGCTCAGTGGTTTGAACATCGGTCTGCTAAATCCAGGGTTGTGAGTTCAATCCCTGAGGGGAGCAATTTGGGGATTTAGTTGGGGATTGGTCCTGCTTTGAGCAAGGGGTTAGACTAGACGATCTCCTGAAGGTCCCTTCTAACTCTGTTATTCTATAAACAGAACAGACTTGTCCTTACATCATTGCCTTTTTAATTTACCAAACACAATCCAGGCCATCCCATATCCTTCAGTGGAGAATTTGTTTGCCATGAAAATGGCAGGGTGAAATGTTCTTTCTTGCAATCTGTTTTGCTTTCTTTGGCACTCATTGTGTTTGAGAAAATTGGCTTATGCTTTCTCTGCTTCAGAAGGACAAAGGAGACAACAGCCTTTCCTCATAATTAGAATCATATCAAGAGCAAGTGACAGCTAACCTCCCCAGAGTAGCAGGGAGAGTTGCCCAAATATTCAATCCTGTGTGAGGGTGCCACAAAGCACCCTGTTGCCCTGCCCAGCATCCCCTGCTCCTGGAGTATTGTGTGTGAATATTCATTGTAGATACTTCCAAGAGCTCTTGGTGAAACAGTGTGGCTCCAACTCCATACTACCCTCTATCACATGCTCACTTGTCATGAAACAGCTTAGATCTATATATTCAAATGTGGCTGCTCAAGCCTACATCTATGATGAGGAAGGAGATGAGGAGGACGAGGCAGTCGACAGCGCTTACAATGCTGATTTCCCCGACAGCCAGGATCTCTTCATCACCCTCACAGAGATCCCCTACCGACCGTCCCCAGGCGTTAACCCGGACCCAGAATCAGGGGAAGGATCAGTTGGTAAGTGTTTAAAACATGTAAACATTTATTTTGAACAGAATAGGAATATTAACAATATTAACAATGGGTTTCTCATGATTAGTTTGCCCATGG